>NC_044500.1:21854557-22019557 GCF_902362185.1 Chanos chanos | reverse complement strand
CTTTATTGAATTTGAATGACAGAAATATTGATTGCACATTAGATAACCTATAACTGCCCAGTCCAATGGAAAAAATAATTTCCCAATGCATTTATGCATTTACCACCGCAGTAGCAGTGAATGACTTGATGGGCATAGTACTTTTCGGGTGCTAGCATAGCGCTTGTGCCTGACCCTTGCTCGCAGCATCGTGTTTTTTTTTTTTTCCCTTTTTCCCCGCCGCAGCCCTCAAATCGTAAGCTGGATAAACACATTCTTATTTTAGGTTAAAATGCGGATCACAGCCACACAAGTGGACACACAAGCACCTACCGAAGCAGAGTGTACGCTACCTCTTCAATGTACAAATATACATTGGACGTTGCAAAATGGTCATTGTTGGGGGAAATAAAATACCGGTAAAATAAAACATAAAAACTGTGCGCCCCCTCCTACAATTCCAGACATTCTGAGACATGAATATCAAAAGCTAAATGAAATACGTTCTAAGACTTTATATTTTACACAGATCTTTAAAAATGGTGGTTGCAATCATCGTATACCTGCGTCTGGACCAATGGCTGTACACCTACGTCACAAGGTTCCTATTGCGCTGCGAAAGTACCTACCCTGAAGTAGGAGCTAAGAAAGCCCCTCAAAACAGCGTTCTAAGAACTATGATCGTTCTAAGTTCCTGCGGTGCAAACATGCGAAAAAGGGGGTACTTTCTCCAACAGTTCTAAGAACTATGGAAAAGTTCCTCCAGTGCGAAAGCGCCTATTATCTCTCTCTCTCCTTTACAATGCACCATTTGGATGGATACACACAGTGAGTTTGGAAGTCACCGCACCCTTTCAGTGGAGGAAGAGAAAGAGGATCTGCTGGAGTGCCGTTCCTCTCCTCCTCCTTCTCCTTTCTTCTCTGCCATCCTGGCAGCATTCCAGCCAGCCACCTGTGATGACGCTGAGGAGGCCTGGCAAAGTCACATCAGTCAGTTGGTGTCTGACAATGATGGCTCCTGTGCCATTTACACTTTTCATATCTTCTCCGCCCTCTTCCAGGTAAAATCAGACCCCCTCTGCAGTACATTACATCAATAACTTGTTCAATTATTCAGTTATTAAGTATCTCTTGGTAAAGAATTGTCATAATTTGCATGACAACTACCAGTATATATCGCTGATCTTTTTGAAATCAGTGCTTTTGTTTCCATGAAGGCTGAAATCAACCTTTATCAAATTTAGCCCCAATCCAATTTAATCTTAATAAAAGAGGAAAAAATGACATAACCTTGATGAACATTGTCAAGACTACCAAAGATGAGTATACAGCATGTGTTTGTTAGATGAGTAAGACAGAGGTCCCGCCCGCCCTGAGCTGGAGGGACTTTGTCAACACCTGAGGCCTGATGTAACAAAGGGAACAGAGACAGAAACTGATCCTGTTTACAGCTCAGGCCATGAAGAATTTCTGAGTGCCATAAGAAAGGTGCACATAGGGTTAAAAGTATGAAAAGAGAGGACTGACTGCTACATAATCTCTGGATGACTCATTTAGCTGGTTTGCCTGGGTCTGCTGTGCTAAGCTGACAGAGCTGTAGTCCTTGGGTTCAATGGGCCACCAGTGTCTTTGACTCAATGTAACAACATCCTGGTCAGTTTTGGCGTGAGAATAACACACACTGTTCTGTTTTTCAGAGTATTCAGACCAAATTCTGCTCTTTAACCTGCGATGCAGCCAGTTACCTTGGTGACAGCCTGCGTGGTATAGGGACAAAGTTTGTGAGGTCATCGCAGATGCTGACGGCCTGCTCAGAGTGTCCTACACTCTTTGTGGATGCAGAAACTGTGAGTAGACGGTTTGTTTTTGATTTGCCACCCCTGCTGAAATGAGAACATTAATAATTTACACTGAAAATTTAAATAAGATAAAGTCTGAAATATTTCACTCAGTCATGCTTATTCTTGGAGCAGCAGTGGGCCTACAGCTTTTTCCACAGTGATCTATATAAAACGTGAACGTTAACAATCTGCATTAAACCCGAAAGTCCACCAGTCTATATAAATCTACCTGAAAGTAAACCATGATGAGTTGTCGCCACAAAAAAGTTTTGATGACTAGATCATATAACAGTGACTAGATTATGAGTTACAATAGTGACTAGATTATGAGTTATGACATGACAAGATTAAACCTGTAGACCCATCTCTTAACCAGTATGAATAGGTGCCCCTGTATCTTTGGTCAAATATTTCTGCCTGTTTCAGATCATCTCTTACGGACTTCTTGAGAAGATGAAATTTAGTGTTTTGGAGCTGCAGGAATACCTGGACACCTACAACAACAGGAAGGAAGCAGCAATATCCGTGTGTTTGATAAACCAATTTTTTTTTTTCTCCAATTATTTTGTTTTCTTGGTTCCTACATGAACTTTAGTTTCCAAGAATACCTCTTCCAGGGGTAGAGATTTCAAGTCAACTGATGATACTTGGAACATATTTTAGGTTTAGAGAAAATATTTTAAATTAAGTTTATATAAAAAACATTTCATAATAAACCCCTGACTGTTCACTAATGAGAGGATTTAAAGACAGATGTCTCAATATTAAAAAAGATTTGGGGAATATTATGGAGTTTTGAGAGATGGCATTCATCTTCTGAGTTCTAAAACAGTAACGCTGAATAAATTAAATTTGTCATGTGAGATACTGCAGATAGTTGTTTAACATTGTGACTCAGGCTAACAGATAACCTATTCTGATGAATGCCAGTGCCATAGGTTTGTGTGAAGATGACTGGCTGTGTCTGAGGCCTCATAGCCCTTTACAGGCAGAGACATGCAGCCTACACTGTGTTGCAGTTCCATCTGTTCTCTTATACACCACATCTTGATCCTCCTTCTCTCACAGTGGCTTCGTAACTGCAAGGCCACCTTTCCAAAATGCTGTGGGGAGGGAGAGATGAGGAGCCAGACCGCTGAATCTGAGGAGAGGGTAGGAGGTGTTCTTAACGCTCATAATGCCTCATCAAAAACATAATATGGTAGTCAGGTCCTCACAGTGCTGGCATTCTTTCAGGTCGGAGTACAAACAGCAAAAATTTGTTAATCTGATAACAGTTATGTGACCAGTTAGCATGACTATTTGTGCTGTGCACATATGAAATCTTACATTCTGAACAAACAATGTACCATATGCATGGCATGGTTACCAGTACATATATTAATATAGATTATGTGTATTAATAAAAATAAAAAGAATATTGATATTTTCAGTGATAATGGATCCAAATAAACAATGAAAACAGCCTTTCTGATGTGACTACTGATGGGAGAAACTTGGCTATTGTGGTTGTTTCAGATTCTGTTTCAATCTATCTTTTATATTTTCTGCCTTTCGATTACTGTGTGGTAGCTCAGTGAGTGAGATCCTTTCATTCCTCTGCACCTCTGACTCTTTAGCTTTGCACTTGTTTCCTAGCAACGCCAGACTGGCCCCACCCCACTGTCCTCATAAGAAATAACACAACCTCTGAGACTCTGCTGGGCTGGACAGAGTTTGGCTGAGAGAAAGAACATAGCTTGATAAATGGTTTCTAATTGACTTTCTGTCTCATTTCATTCTAGAAATAGATATTTGTTGAGAGATGTCACTGAGAAAGAAAAAAAAGAATTAAACATGAAAAGGTGTTAGAGGGACTTATCCGGTCCAGACCCTAAGGAAACTTACTTCTGCTCTTCATCTATATCTGAGCATTGATGTAATGAAGTTTTGATAGATGACGATGGACTTGCGTACTGTTTCTTATCTAGCTTATCCAGTTACCTAGCCAGCTCCTTTCTGGAGAATTCTGTGAACTCCCAAAAGGGTGCATGTACATAAGTAAAAATAACTCAGCAGAACTGCTGCACTGTTCAGTTCAACAGAGGACACAAGCTTTTGAAAGCTTGTTATGAGCTTTTCAGCTGTTTTTTTTCATCCAAATTGCTTCTTCACACTGTCTACCCATGCATGTGTCTTTTTATTACCTCCACTACCACCTCTGACTTCTCATATGAGCTTGCTAATGGATGCATGCCTTTCATTGATTTCCAAATCTTTCTCCCTCTTACCCCTCTCTTGTTTTGTAAACTGCCTGCTTTGTAGCAAATGGAATCTTTGGCAGTAAGTGAAACATTTATTCTATCCTTTCATCTTAGTAAAGTTCAAATGTTTCCTTGTTATATAGACCCTCTCAGTTTTTTTTATGTGTCTGAAAATCAATTTTTTCCTCTCTGCATTTTAATAATTGTCAGTCTGTGTCCTTATGAACATGATGAAAAAAAAAAAGCAAAAATGTTTTGAGGGGCACCCTCTAAAAGTTCTGACCGTTTATATTTTTACATTTTTGTGTTTGTTTAAAGAACACAAATACTCACAGTTGGGTGGTGTTTAATGCATCAAAGCAGTAGTCTGTGCAGTATATTTTATGTCCCCAAGGGTTTCACTGTCCCAAACAGAAACATGCATTAAGTAAAATTAATGTGTTCAGAACACCTCATCATGTTCCTAGAAATCTGCTGAAAAACAAAAAATAGCCACAATTATGTTTCCCTGATGTATAACACATTTCTTAAACATGGAGTTTATCATTTTGAATAGAGTTTAAGGCACTCAAACTGTGTTTGCAAACCATGCTGTCTTTGTCAAACTTGTTTTATTGAAGTATAAAAACACATGTTGTGTTTTATGCATTTAGTTTCATTAGGAGTTTCATTTGTACTGATTCACATGCTTAAGTCAGCATTTGAAAAATGCACTTGTGTTTTTTGTTTCTGTTATTGTGTTTAAAATCTGTCCTGATGATGTTTATTTCTCCCATTGTGAAGCAACTGGAGCTGTGTCAGCGACTCTACAAACTCCACTTCCAACTCCTGCTGCTTTTTCAGTCTTACTGTAAACTGATTGCTCAGGTCCATGTCATCAGCTCCGTACCAGAGGTAGACGCACTTTGCTGTTTGAATTTGTTGACTAATTTTGGTGTTGTTCATAGACATATTTCTGAATATTTTTTCAAACAAAAAACAGCCTCCTGCACTATTATACATGTTTGTCTTAAGGAGAATAAGTTGATATAAAGAGAGAACGTGAACAAATAAGTTGAGTTCTACAGGAACCAAGTCTGATACATACAAAAAGAACCAAGGTTTTTTTCCGTTTAAGTTAGTATGGAAGGACAAGCCTTCTTGATCAGTAAAGCTGATGTGTGAAGATCAGTAAAGATGTTTGGTGTAGAGTGTTTCTCGTTGCTCGGCTTGCTCATGTAGTGACTCTTTCCTGACTCCTTTAGCTTCTGAACATGTCCAAAGAGCTTAACGACCTGAGGAGAAACCTGCGAGAGGCAGCTGCCTCAGTGGCCCGTGACCAGGCTGTCCATGACAGATGCTCCTCTGAGCCCACCTCCTCTCAGCCCACCTCCGCCTTCTCTGAGCCCTCCACCACCTCCTCTCAGCCCATCTTCGCCTCATCTGAGGCCGCTGTGCAGGGCATCCTGGAGAGCCTGAGAGAAAACAGCTTCTCCACAGCCATCCGCTATATACAAGAGTGCAGGTAGAGCAACCACTGAAGGAAATGAATACTGCATGGTTAACACTAGCACTGTAAATTCAGTGAAGTTCAGTCATGATGGTGATGCTACTGAGTTTGATGAGTAGAGCGCCCATAGGAAAAATAATTATACTGAATATGGTAGGTAGGTTTATTTTTATAGTTAACACAGTAATGACTATGAATGACTACCAGTGAATGATAATTTTAATACTGATGATGATGAAGATGACAATGATGCTTGTGATGAAAGTAAAAGTAAAATGCTTGCACAGGAGACTATGGCCCAGTGACATCTTTGGAAGCAGCTCAGAGGACGAGACCCAGACCTTGCTCAACATCTATTTTCGCCACCAGACCTTGGGTCACACGGGCACGTTTGCTTTGGTGGGCTCCAAGCAGGACCTGTCAGAGATCTGCGGCAAGCTGATGGAGCTTAATGGAGAGATTCGGGACATGATCCGCCGTGCTCAGGGCTATCGGGCCATCACCGCCTTCCTCCCTGACTCCAGTGTTTCTGGAATCAGTCTCTGACAGAGCTCTCACGGTCACAGCCATAAGCCTTGTTTGACTTTCTGCTCCAGTTCAGGCCCCCTCCCTGCAGTCACTGCTGTGTTTACTAAGCCCCGCCCTCTCCATGGAACTGTGCTGCAGAGGAGCCAAAACAATCAGTCCTGTGTCTCAGGGGGGTGGTTAGACTCTGGAATCTCTACATGTTAAGCAATACCACAGGGAGCCAGTGGGAAACTCTAATGTAACTGACAAGCTTCAGTTTTTGTTGCACTAATGTTTATGGATGGTATGATACAGTTCCACCCTCTGTCTCTCAGCTCAGAGCTTCCCATCACACACAGTGAGGACATAACCAAGCTGAGTTTGTGTTTTCCTCTTCTGATCTCTGCTGTTTTAACTGTCAAGGGAAGATGTGCAATGCTTCACAAAAGTGAAAGACTTTTACTGTTTGTTTCTTGGATGAATGTTTTTGAACTTGTGTGCTTTTTAGGCTACTTGACTTGCAAACAAAATTATGCTGATGTTTTTTGTTTTTTTTTCTCTTCATGTTAGATGGAGCTGAGAGCAAGTATGTAAACTACATTTGTTTTGGGATGACCATGTGCACTGATTCACGCACGAACACGCGCACGCACACACACGGGTGTTTCATGTGATACATGCTGCAGATCTACTGTCACCTGGATGCTGACAAAGCTCTAGAAATCCATCACTTGCTAAAATGTCTTGTAACCTAACTATTGTTTGCTTTCTACTGTCTTTTTTGCTTCTAAGAGATTTATATATATTGAAGAGATGCTTTGAATGGATTAGTTTTATAGAACAAAACAAAGTATTCTGTCAGTATAAACTGCAAAGCATGCAAATCAGTGTACTATAAAAAGAATAGGAATATTTAAGAATAGAAGGAACTATTTTAACTTAAATTGCATTTGTATATAGTAAGTCATATGTCATATCCATGCTTTTAAGATTTTATTTTTATGGTTTTAATTTCATGTATGGCACAACAAATGTGTGCATGTAAGAAAAGAAAAAAACATGCAGATCTTCAGTGGCAATTGTTACCGTTTGTAAATATTTCTGCTTTTGTGTTGTGGCCCTTCAGATCTCTATTACAAAATAACAATGAGAATAATAAAAAAGATACATATTGCTGATGCCTGATAATGTCTTATTAAACTATACGGTGGAAACAATCATGAAGATTGTGTCAGGATCATAAAAACGTCCATAGACATTTTCCAGTCCTCCTTGTCTTTCCAACTCTTAATGGGAATCTAGGAATGCCCTGGTAAAAGTCTTGATTCCTGGTGAGTTTCCCTCATCAGCAGGTTTGTCCTTTCATGTCCTGACACTTGGCCAGGTCTCACATGATTAGCAGGTCAGGTTTTTGTAGTTGGAAGACAAATAGAGGGTGCGAAAACATGTTTGGGTATGTAAAAAAAAAAAAAAAAAAAAAAAAAGAAAGAAATTTGGGTATGTCTGCACCTTTAACAGCAACAGCAGCAGCAACAACAACAATAATAATATTACAATAGCATTTAAAGTTGATAACTGTTAACAAATAAAACTAATAAAAAGGGAGCGTGCCTTCCGGTCAGGAGGGTCAACAGAGCTTACGTCAGTGAAGTCTTATACTGCCCTCTGCCGGCGTACTGTGGGAGTTAATACGCCCACGCTAACCTGACTTCTATTGTTCCGCCAACATTTTATTTAAAGGATTTAAAGAAGAATTGTATTAAACAATTTTCTATACAGAGTTAATAAATGTATTTGTTGTCTCCCTTTGTAGTATAGACTTGACTGACGGTAAATTAACTTGACGTAAACTATATTCTTCGGCCCGTTCGTTTCTTATTCCCGCCCTCTGATGACGTATTCTGATTCTATTGGTTTAGCTAACCGGTCTTCCGTCTACAACATAAGGTGCACAGTGGCGGGACATGTTAAAACAGCGGGGTGTACACTTGATCTTAAAATTGTTTGAATTGGTATGTTTGAGTGTTTGAATAAGGATACTGCTAAGTCACCACGCTTTCTGAAGGTAAATATTATGTCTAAGTTAACTAACTCACTAATTAACTAATTCACTGAAAGATAGCTTGCTAACTGTAGCGTAAACAGCAGAGAACTTTTATTTTCGTATTTAAGAAACGAGGACAACATAATGCTGCTAAAGGCGCAAATGTTTGAACTCGTTTTACGGCGACGCCGTGTTTAACGCCTAGTTTCACTGACTTTGAAGCTCGGAGCTGTTTGCACATACCACTACTCCACTGGCATTTAATCGTGATTTTCTAATGCTGGTAGTAATGCCACCTTGGACTTTTTCTAAGAGGAATAACGTCACATCTGAAAACACAGATTCTTTACCTGTTGATTAAAGCAAATTCCGTTTGGAGGAAAGATTTGTCAGATGAATGAAGCATTGACTGACTAGAAATACTCAAATATGGGCGGTTGTTCTCTGATTTTGTCTTAACCCCTACAGTAGTCTCTTTTCAGGTCTTGTCTTAGGCTCTACGTTGAAGGGTGTAAAGGTCGTTATGTTTGAAGTGTTCAGTCAGCGTTTGGACACAGGTAATTATTCTTTTTGTATTAATGTTACTGTTTCACACAGATACAGTTTTAATGTTATTTCTCTAATGTGACTTCCCATTCAAGAGCTTGGGCAGATTAATCCTGCCTGGTTTGAGGAGTTGACTGCGAAAGCCTCACACGGGCATGGAGGTGCTGTTATTGCTGATAGAGCAGAGGTGCTCTGCCCCCTTTCATCATACGCACAGAATGATATCGGTAAAACTCCAGGGGGGGTCTTTGGCAGTCAGATGTTCTCCACACCCAAACTCTTTCAGCACAGGGGACTGTGCTCTCCGGATCTGACCCAGAATGAAGAGTCCCACACTCCAAATCAAGGTAGCGAGGTGTGATTGACAGTATGTGGAAAAAAATAATGTAAGGTGTCAAAGTCGAAACTTATTCAGTGTTTGTTGTGAATCACATAGGTCCAGTGGGAGCTTCTCACATGGTGCCATGGGCAGACTCAAGTCCATTTATATTTGGCTCTGCAAAAGACAGGTAATTAAGAGGTCAAGGTGTTTTCTGATGGATGGCAGAAAAACTGGTACTGGGGGAATTGTTTTGATGAGTATTACATTTGGACCCATGTATTTAGCATATGTATTTCCAAACTTTTTCAGTCAGCCATTTAAATCCTGTGGAACACGACAGCCCACTGAATGTTTAGGTAAGAGATAAACTTTGAGTCCAGTTGATAAGAATTCTGTGTGTTTTCAGCCTGGTTCCATTACATGATTTAAACCTCTCAGTGAAGTACTGTATTAAGGGGTCCAAAGGTTAAGGGTTCTGTGTTTGACTTGAATATTTGTGTTCATCCATAAATACAGGGCTGAATGACACACCAAAAAGCTCTCTGGTAAGACAGATGATTTTTGCCTGAAGTGTTAATGATGGTGTCTAATTATTAAATATTGAGATGATTAAAGGTATCATTAATTACCGTCACTCAAGTTTGTGGGTGACTTGAATCTTGCTGTGTTGAAGGCACAGTCTGCTAAGCGTATCTCTGAGAGCCTTGGGGCGCAGATCAACCCTGACCTGTCCTGGTCCAGCTCATTTAACACTCCCTCTGCCATAACACCCACCGTCATACTATGTAAGTAACACTGCTTAGGAACTCTGTGATCTCTGTGCTGACTGACCATTCACATATTTACTGTAGTATATTCATTTATTTACTTACTTACTTATTCTGCATTGGTAGCAAATAAAGAAGACCAGTCTTCTCCTACAAGACCTTCCCATGACAAGAATGTTATTGTGAGTATAGCTCAGACATCCAGTAAATTAAACATTTGTCAGTTTGTTTTATCTACATATTGTCTATGCTACATTATGTAACTTCGGTGGATGCGTTAAAAGTTGTTTATGCCTGATGTGTATACGATTGTTAATTTTCAGAGATATGTTTGGAATTACAGAGAGGATTTGGCAGATTGAGAGATTTTGGGTTACCCCTGGGCCTCTCCCATGCTCTCTCAGGGCCTCTTTCTGTTAACATTGCTTTGGTGGTGCTGAGTCCTGTCGTGCATCATACAGCATGTACACACTTGGCAAATGGCTATATCTGACCCAGCAGCCTTTGATATAGCTTTATCGGTGCTATAACTCTGACTGACGCCATAACTCTGACTGATGCTTGTTTAGACTTCACTGTAATTCAGCCTAATACCATACCTCAGCATTCTGCTGATCAGCTGCTTCACACAGGAACAAAGACTATCATTCTGTTTTTCCCACAAAATTTAAAGGATGTAATCACCTTTTCTGTGTATTGCTCTCTGTAAACATGGGAAAAGCTACAAGACTTTGTAGCTTTTTAATTTAAAGTGTTTCACTGTTGTTTGTGTTATCCCTTTATAAACATCTGTGTTTATGTTTTAGTTTGTGCGGGAACTTTTTCCATCAGTCACAAATAGCTGTACAGGTGCAAAGCCATTGACGGAGAACACCGCCACGTGTCCTGATGGTGAGTAATGCAACAGGAGAGTCAGGCAAAGGCTTTCTGTCACCCGCGTCTGTCACCCGCGTTTGTCTGAGTCGCACTTCTCTCAAATCCCCTTCACCTGATTGACCGTGGCCACTGCCGTCACACCCCAGCACTCACAGACTGCCATGGGTGAAAATGAGTGTGATTGGAGAATTCTCTAAAATGTGACTAAGTTAAAATTGTGTGTGATTTCCTTAATTAAAACTAGTGAGAGTAAATTGTTTCATACCATTGCATAAATTTGAATCCCTTCAACTGTACCTGGGTATTTCTGAATGTATCATCTGAATGTTAACATAAGGAATAAGATTTATAGGCTTTATATGTAATGGTATTGACTCTTTATTTTATGTTCTCTCTCCTGTGGTCATTACACCATCAGATGAGATTTGCCAAGATGATGGAGGAAAATTGTGTGGTTCTCCTGACAACATTAACAACGTTTGGGAGCAGAAGGTGCCACATGCTATTTCGGATGGGGATGTTCGCACTACTGTTGAGAATGTTCTGGATGGAGCAGAGGATGTTCTCTCCATCTTTTTCAGTAACAGTGGCCCGGCCTTACGCAGGGTTAAAAACAAGGAGAGAATTAAGAGAGCACAGAGTGAATCTGCCAAGGAGAATCCCCAGGCTCTGCCAGCGGAGAGAACCAAAGAACTAAATGAAACACCAAAGAGAGCCACGTACAAAAAACAAGGTTTTGCTGCTAGTGAAACAAATAATTCAGTGAAACTGACAGAATTTGGCTGTATACAGTGGACCCCAATAAGTTTATCTGAAATCTCAGACACCTCGGATCAGAGTTGTCCAACTCAGTCGGCTCCTCTAAACAAGTGTGTTGTAAATCAATCAGACAGACCTGATGATGTCACCTTTGACCCTGCCAGGAGCCAGAAGACCAGCCAGTTATCTGTCTCCATGGCTGAGAAGCTGAACTCTCCGGGGTGTTTGGTGTCCCCGTCTTCAATACTCATCAGAACTCCCAGGAGGTTTGTGTATCATGTTACAAGTTCCCATGCTGCAAAACCAGAAGTAAACCATGGCAGTCTTCTACCAGGTACATCAGCTTCAGTTTCACAGCAAGGTAAGGTCTTTCTCTGTTCCCGTGTACTTTGTTTAGTTAACGTATTGTTGGTGTATCCCTATATAAAATGTATTAATTTCCCCTCCCCTCATCAACAGGATATTTAAATGACAAACCACTGGACCAAAGGACACTTCTCTCAGCAGTGGCAAAAGAAAGCGGCGCAAGGTCAGGTTTGGATATTAGAAATGAACTTGTACAAAAAGGAAGTGCAACAAAGGAAACTGTTGTTCCCACCACTCTGAGTGAAGACTGTGGTTTTGACATGACCCAGCTTTGCAGGGCATTTTCTGAAAATTTCAGTCAAGATGTTGGTATAGGTGACAAGTCTGTGAAACATGGTAACACATCTAAAATGGAGGACATAGAAGGCAAAAGTCAAAGTCTTGATCTTGACTCCTCTGACCTGGATCAGAGGTTGGGATATTCTAGACATGTTGAAGATCAGTTTCATTCAGGGGTCAAAATGACAAACAATAAGATCATATCCCAAGAAGCAAAGGAGGGGACCAAAACATCATTGGATGAATTTCAGGAATACAGTGCAGCTCATGATTCTGCTTCAGATGGAAGCTTGTTTGCACAAGTGCAAAGCAAGCAGGCTGTAACCAGACTAAATCCTCAAAATGACTGCTCCCCTAATCACACATCAAAAACAATAAGCAAAGCAAAAGAAAGAAAGAGGGATGGAAGAATATCAAATCTGAGAAGTGATGTCCAGAAAATACAAAACTCTTTTTCTTCACTTGGAGAACGTGGTTTCAAAACTTTTGCAGATGGGATAAGGAATGGCTCATCCTCCCAGGAAGTAAAGAGCCTTTTCAAAGATATAGAACCCGAGCCTTTTTTAACATCATCAACTCACGATCTGAAAGGAAAACAATGTATTGAAATTTCTGAGCAGTTAAACCCAACATGTAAAAAAACAGCAGACATCAGGTCAGAAGAAAAAGGTTCTGGGACCCAGTCTCACCAGAACCTCACTCATCAGTTACTGACTGCATCACAGAAAGCTGATGTATCAGAATTGTGCAGTTTATTGGAGGAGGCTGACAGCCAGTACGAATTCACCCAGTTCAAAGCAGCAAAGCAGTGTTCTGACCCTCACCATAAGGGTTCCCAGCCTTTTGAAAAGGAGTGGGATGCTGACATCCTCTCAGGCATTGACTTTGATGATAGTTTTGATGAACAGTTGATGAGAAAACATCATGTGATGACAGGAATACTTAATAAACCCACTACCAGTCTTTGCGGTGAGCAAGACCAAGAAGAATCAAAACACAGTGTAGATATGAGTGGGTCACATGACAGAACAGGAAAAATGCGTGAGGAGGATGCACTCAGAGTGATGACTGGGTGTAGAATCACTCCTTCACCTCCCAGTGCTCACCTGTACAGTGTACCTGAATGTACTCGGGCTGAAAGTATTCAAACTACCACTAAAGGATCGTCTGATACAGATTTAGGAAAGTCATTTCATGTTGGCTTTAAAACAGGCAGAGGGGAGATTTTAAGAGTGTCGGAGAGGTGTCTCAGCACAGCACGGACTCTGTTTGCAGATTTAGATGAAAGCAGCGAGAGTTTTGCTGAAGCATATAAAAAGATGCCTGACATTGCAGCAAGGGAACAAGAGCAGTCCTGTCCCAGCTCTGGCAGAATCCTTTCATTACCATCAATCTTCAGAGCTGAGCTGGGTCACAACACTGAAAAAACCCCACAGGCCAGCAGTGTTGTGATCCATGCTAATCTAAAGCACTGTGGCACTGGAGGAAATTCCATGGGTTCTGGCACAAAAAGTGAACTTGAACTGACAAGTGAGATGAATCTGACCAAGGGGGACAAAAACGAAGACTTAAACAAGAATAGAATTACAAACGTTGGAAAAAAAACAGAAGCTGTAGACATAAAATCAGATTCAATTTGGAATCATTCTTTGAACAGCAGTTTTGCCTTCAGTACAGCAAGTGGGAAGATGGTGGAAATACCTGAGAATGCTCTCCTACATGCACAGTCAATTGTAAGAGAGGCTGCCATTTCTGAAGAGACAGAAATTTTGACACATGTTGGTGACAAGAGGGGGACAATCATTTCTTCAGAAGACCAACACAGCACCAAGCCAGTGCTAACAGCATCTCTCCGGGGTTGTCATATGCTTGAGGAAATGCTTGTCCTTTTGGACAGCTCAAATGAGACAGAAACAAAGAATGAAAGCGCAAAGTTACATTTGGATGTCTCTAATAATAATCCAGAGGGCCTTAAGCAGAAGTTTGGTAATGGATTCATGACGGCCAGTGGGAAAGGAGTGACTGTCTCAACAAAAGCCCTTCAGGAGGCAAAGACCATTTTCAAAGACCGAGACTTGGATTCCCCAGCCACTGCACAGACTGAACTGGAGAAGTCAGGTGTTAAATGTGATTACAGTAATGATAAGGGCAACTGTACAGAGGATGGGACAGGAGTGGCTGCTCCTGAAATCTCTCAGACAGCACAGAGTCACAGAGGTTTTAATGAACATCCCAGAGCAGAATTCACAACAGCTTCGTTTGAAATATGTTACTTTCGGTCCAGCTGTGGTTTCAGCACGGCCAGTGGGAGAAGTGTTTCTGTTTCAACAGAGGCAATCCAGAAATCCAGAACTCTTTTTGCTGATTTGGATGATACATCCTTTTGTGAAAATGTTAAAGAAATGAAAAAGTGTGAGAATCTAAAGATGGAAACCAGCGCTACTAATAAAGGAGGGGGTTTCAGTACAGCAAGTGGCAGAAAGGTGTTTATTTCTGAAACAGCACTACAAAAAGCAAAAAATATGTTCAATGAATGTGATGATAAAACATTTGAATCTGAGAAAATTCTTGTAGATAGTATGAAAAACTCAGCACCAGACCCTGGTCAGAAGATGTGTTTTGGTTTCAGCACTGCTAGTGGTAAAGGGGTGACTATATCAGAAAAAGCACTTCAGGAGGCAAAATCCATGTTTATGGGTTGCGATGATGATGATTTCAGTGATATTGGGGAACCAATAACATGGGGAACCAGTGGGGAAAAGAAACATTCAGACAGACACAGAGGACACCAGGAAAGAGCTTGCATCGGAGGTCCAGATGGTAAGAGCAGTAGTATAATGGAGAGAGTTCCTGTTGGTGCCAGTATTGTTCCAGGAATATCTAATAGCCTACAGGATGAGCACTTTGAGTCTGATAAGCCAGGAATAAACAAATTTGGTTTCAACACAGCCAGTGGAAAAAGGGTGTGTGTTTCAAGACAAGCCCAGGGGGAAGCCTTGGAGAGGTTCAGAGACTGTTCTGATCTTCTTGAACAACCACAGAAGTCCAAGGACTCTGTCCCTTTGCTCCCTAGTCTTACTGACAAAGGTTTTGCCCCACCCACTACTCAAAAAGACCTCTCCTCTTTGAAATCTGATCCAGTGGCTGCAGGTGTCGGCACCATCGTTGACACACAGCAGGAGTTCTCTCAGCTGGAGGCAGAGGCCTGTGCCAAAGCCCTGCTGGAGGATGAGGGCTTCAGGGAGCAGGCCACTTCAGTGAGCAGAGTAATCAGAGAGAGTCCACACAACCATGCTCCTGCCAAGCTAAACAATCGAACAAGAAAACGAATGCTAGATTCCAGCATTATTGAAGGTGAGGCTTTTTTGGTTATAGAGCTGTCAAGCTTATATGTTAGTACCTCCTGTATATTAATTATTAGTATTAACTGTTTTTCTGTTTTAAAGAAAATCTGAATCACCTTCCTTTGAAAAGACGACTTTTGGATGATTTTGCCCAGAGAACAGATGATGTAAGATGCTCTGATTGTATACCTGTGAGAAGCAGTCCAAATGGTGAGATTTGGTTTTGTAGTCCAGCTGTATGTTGGTATGTGACACTGTGGATAACATTCTTACTATCTAATGATTACTATTACAGGAACTCTTAAAGATAGGCGGGTCTTCAAATACACTGTTCCTCTTCGACCGAACGTCACACACCCAGACAGGTGAAATTTTATCTAACTGCTGTGTTGTCCTTTGTTCTCTGTATTAGATGAGATCCATTTGAAGTCAATAGGCTTCTTTCTCACTTTGTTCTGCAGGACTGCAGTGGACCACAAACCAAATAAGCCAGAAAGCTTTGCTGTTCTGAACAGCAAGCCTTGCAGTTCTAAGGCTGCATTTGTGCCCCCTTTTCGAAAAAATGGCAAGACTGATGTCCAGAAAAATTGTGTATCCCAGAAGGCAACCAAACACCCCAGTATGTTTGTTCCTCCACTTCAGAAAAAAGATGAGCGCAGTCTCCACAGTTCTCCAGACTCACACCCTATGAAGAGGCTGGAGTTCCAAAGTATCATCACAGATAATGATGAGAAGAAACTTGGAAATGAATGTAACGCTGAACAGAAAAGAGAAAGAGAAGGGCTTCTGGAGGAGCAGAATAATGAAATGGGTAACTCGTTTAAGCCCTGCATTTAACCAGAACAGACATGCTGAATGTTTGCCGTTGAATGTAATGTTATTGTTGAATGATACATTTTTTCCATGTTAGCCCAGCCTAAAATGTCATTTATGAATTGAAGTTGTACCATCATGTGTGAATATTTGTTACATTGTTTGTGCTTTGGGTGTCTGCAGGCCAAGCAGAGATTTTACAGTCAGTACAACTTGCTCGAGACGTGCAGGACATGAGAATCAGAAAGAAAAAACACCAGTCGGTGCAACCTGTGCCCGGCAGCTTGTTTCTAGCCAAATCCTCGGGGTTACCCAGGGTATCTGTCAGGGAGGCGGTTGGACTCACACGCCCAGCTCGGTACACGTCGCGAGAGGTAAAGTGTTTAGACAAGACTCTCTCGTTTATCAGCCAAAAGGCTCTGTGGGGACAGTGTTTGTCCTCATCGTTGGCTTGACAGTTGTTATTTTGTTGTTTTTTCCAGCTGTATGAGTGTGGTGTACCATACCAGGTGATTCAGGTCAGCAGTGAGAACGCTGAGTCTTTTCGGTTTCAGTTTGAGCACTTCTTTGGTCGCAATGTGTGTGTTGATGCTGGAGGTGTTAGGGTGGGAGACGGTGGATGGCTGATTCCAGACAATGCTTTGACTGTGGGAAAGGAAGAGTTCTTCAGGTTGTCATTCAATCAATAATATAGACTTATATTACTCTGTCAAGCTCTTTATACAAAATGCCAGACAAGTACATTAATACCTGCTGTTTTGATGTGTGAACTGATGAGGTTTCAGCTTTATTTAGTGGTGTTTTAGTCATCAGGGAAGGCTGGTTGGACTGCTAATTTATGGACTGTCATGTTGATGGTTAGACCACATGATTAGGACAGAGATGAAGTCTAATGAAATGAACTGTCTCCTTTAACAGAGCATTGTGTGACACACCTGGCGTTGACCCCAGGCTGATTAGTGAGGCTTGGGTGTATAATCACTATCGCTGGATAGTGTGGAAACTGGCCTCTATGGAGCGATCCTTCCCGGCCATGATGGGCGGCCGCTGTCTTACGCTGGAGAGAGTCCTACTGCAGCTCAAATATAGGTCTGTGCATTTCCCCAAAAACAACCACTCAGGAACAACACAGCACAGATCAGCATTCATTTACAAATCAGTCTCATGTTTTGTGACATTAAGACACAGTTTACTCTTGTTGGGTAGGTTTAGACGGTTCTGCAATGACTCGGTTGTAGATGGGTTTCCGTGTGGATCATATTGTTTTTGTTTGTTCAGATATGATGTGGAGGTGGACCACTGCCAGAGATCAGCTCTGAAGAAGATCATGGAGAGAGATGACACCCCAGCCAAGACTCTTGTGCTGTGTGTTTGTGGCATTGCCACATTGTCTAATGGCGCAGAAAACCCGAGCTATGCTGAAAACGGGCCCAGCCCAGGCAGAGTGGGCAGTAGAGGACTGTCCGCTATAGTCTGGGTCACAGATGGCTGGTACACCATTAAAGCCCTACTGGACCCTCCGCTCTCTGCCATGCTCCGGAAAGGCCGTCTGGCTGTCGGAGGGAAGATAGTGACACATGGAGCGGAGCTGGTTGGATCCCAAGATGCCTGCTCACCTCTTGAGGCTCCTGAATCCCTCATGCTGAAGGTGAGGACGCACTATCACTCCTTTGTAAGCGGGGTTTTCATTTACAGCCTTTGAGTCTATAGGGATTTTCCACCTATTCTTCTCCACTTGTCCCCAGTAGTTTCTGTCTGTATAGGACATATCTTAACCACCTTACCGCTGTTAACCATGTTAGGAACTCACCCGACATTCCCAGAACAGAAAAGACCAAGTAGATAAACAAGTAAACAGTATAACATAATTCAAGTTTCTAATCAGCAGTTCTCTATAGTGCAGAATTTGAGTGTTTTCCACAGCTGTGAGTCTGTGTATGTAGATTTGGGCAAACAGTACCAGACGTGCCCGCTGGGATGTCAGGCTGGGTTTTCAACGTGACCCGCGGCCGTTCCCACTCTCTCTGTCCTCGCTGTACAGTGACGGAGGTTCGGTGGGGTGTGTGGACATCGTGGTTCTGCGGAGCTATCCTACACAGGTGTGAAAAAGAAACAGTTCACACTCAGTGCTCTTTACAGTGATAAAGCACAGGTCTGTCATAACCTAAGAACATATTTACAGATGTTTGGACATAATCTCAGAGTGATGTATGGCCACTTACAGTCTGATGTAGAGGTTTGGTGGTAATGTGCACAACAGAAGACGTGTAAAGTTTCTCTGAGGTTCGATTTAACAGCCATGCTTTACGTTAACAAACACACTTCACAGGATGTAAAAATACAGAGCATACCTTGAGAAACCTTGAGTTCTTTCATTCTAGAAAGTAAAAAACTAAAGTTTGTGATGTGTAGTATTTAAGACTGATGTGTGGTTAACATTGACACAGATGGAAACAACACTATCATAAATAGCCCCCAGTTGGCATCAAGACCCTTAATCTGTCTGAACCTGCCTAGAAACTCCTACTCTTCTTGTGTCAAACAGTGGATGGAAAAAAAGTCCAGTGGAGTGTTTGTGTTCCGAAACGACCGCGCTGAAGAGAGGGAAGCCAGAAAACACAGCGAAACCAGACAGAAGGATATGGAGCTGCTTTTCTCCAGGATCCAGGCCCAGTTTGAATCTGAAGAGCGCGGTATGAATGGTCTTAAATCTGCCGTAGTTCATATGTATTTTCATACAGATCATTTGACCAGTTTGTTCTGACAGGGAAGAGTAAATGTCGTGGCCGGATGAGGACGCTCAGTGTATTGGAGATCGAGGCCATGCAGGATGGAGAGGAGCTTTATGATGCAGTGGAGGCTGACCCTCTTTATTTAGAGGTAATTATACAATAAACATCAGAGCAGTTTTTTTTTTCTTAATTGAAAATAATGCACAGTCTCTTGGTCCAGTCCAGTGAGTGAAAGCTGTGGTTTTGTCAAATGATTTAGATGTGTAGAGTAGACGTGAATCAGAGAGACGGTGGGACTGGTGTGTGAGCTGACAGGAAAGTGTTTAGGGATGTTGATGTCCAAACCTGTCAGAACAGTGCTGAATATGAATATGTTTAGATAGATATGTAACCAGCTTTGTTTGTGGACAAGCACAGTCCCGCTCCGGACTCAAACTCACGACCTTGGGAATGAGAGGCAGGCGCACTAGCAAACAAGCTAAAACTCATTGGTGCTAGCATCTGTTGCCAGCACACCTCTTGAGGTGTCGGGGAGCGTGGTCTACTCATTGCACAGCGCAGCATCCGCTGGCTACTGTTACAGATAGATAGATACTTTAGTGATTCTGAGGGAAATGTAGGCACCCAGTAGCTTATATGACACACACACACTAGAATAACAAAAACACAGCAGTGAAGTGATAGCTCTCTGTAGTGGTTCTGGTAGCCAGACTATCACTATGATGTATTATGTGCCAGTGGAGGTGGTGCAAATTAGAGCCTGACCAATAAATCAGCGTGCTGATATTATCACGTGATATTGAGCTAATTGCAGATAAATCGGTATCGGCATTTATAATGGCCAATAAATGACAATTAAAAAACAAATGAAGAGACAGAGGATGGTGTCTTGTTTCGTCCAATATGTACCTAGATTAATTCCAAACAATGACTTGCTACTACTCAAAGTATTTATTTGGTGTTTCGGAAGCAAACATGACTGTCTTGCAGGAAGGCATGTTTCACACACCCTGAGACTGTGCTGACAAACTATCTGCGTATGCTGTGGACCAAAAACAATCAACCATACTTTAGCATCCAATAGGGATACTTGTTACCATCTCATATTTATAATATTCCGTTAAACAAGTCTTACCAATATATTCTGTGTGAATATTACAAATGGATCCTTCAACCATGTTATGACACTCATGTCGGTCATGCGTGGTTTTGCTGCAGTAATGTGAAGCCGGTACTGTAACGTTACGGTAGTTGAGTGTTGTAGGCGCTGTCGACAAACTTGACTGTAGGTTTATTTGTGAAACAGTGGGGCAGTTCTAGCGAGTAAACAAACAACTGTCTTATCATTTATCCCTCATCACTTCTAAAAATGATCTGGCAACATCCCTTACAGCAGCTTATAACGCTATCCATTTCTAAATTAGGTTACAAACAAAGCTAGCTAATGCAGTGTTTCAGTGGTAGACCGCTAACATTAATGAGTAATTAAATGATAGAGTTTAAGTTATTCTGCCTAAATGAAGCAATGGTAAATATATCTGTGACTTGCATGTCTGTAGTTACAGTCGGTGCATTGGAAATTATTAAACCAGAGGACACATCTCAACATGGCTTGGTGGTAGCCAAACCAAGTTATCTAGCTTTTCTTTGAGATTGTGTAGTGTGAAATCCCAAAAGTTGCAAGTCGTAGTTGCAGACAATCAGGCATTCAACAGCAGCGTTTACTCTAGGTTAATATATTAGTTTACTGCATTATTTGTCAAAACTTTATAGTTTGACTTTTGTTCAGTGTACTATTTATGACAATGAAACAAATTTATTTTTAAACAGTATTATGTCATGTTGTCTTGCTGAGGACTCTTAAATGACTACACATAACAAATGTTAGGGAAAATCTTTGTTCATGTTATATGTTTCGGGAAGAAAAAAGAATATCAGCCCATATATCATTATCAGATTTTTAAAATCCTCAAATATCGAAATCGATATCGGCCTTAAAATGCTATATTGGTCGGGCTCTAGTGTAAATGCAAGGGGATTAACAGTGCAAGAGTAATATAGGAATGTAAGAATATAATATAATGTAATATAATAAAATATAAAATAATAGAATGTATGGCCTGGGGGACAAAAGACTTCCTCAGTCTGTCTTTAGAGCAGGACTGAGACGACAACAGTCTGCCACTGAACATACTCCTCTGCCTGGTGATTGTGCTGTCCAGAGGGTGGCGGTCATTGTCCATGATGGCCAAGAGTTTTTTAGGGTCGTTCTCTCTGCCACTGACATAAGGGAATCCAGCTCCATGCCAACCACAGAGCCAGCTCTCCTCACCAGCCTGTCCAGCTGCATAGCATCCCTCTTAATGCTGCCTTCCCAGCACACCACAGCATAGAGAAGAACACTGGCAACAACCGACTGGTAAAACACCAGCAGGAGTTTCCTACAGATGTTAAAGGACCCCAGCCTCCTCAGGAAATAGAGCCAGCTTTGCCCCTTCCTGTAGAGAGTATCAGTGTTCGCTGACCAGTCCAGTCTATCATCCAGCTGTAGCCCCAGGTGCCTGCACGTCCTGATCACCTCCACATCGACCCCCTCAGTGGAGACCAGTTGCAGTTGGCTCCTGGGCCTCCGAAAGTCCACCACCATCTTTTTGGTCTTGGAGGTGTTCAGCTGCAGATGGTTCGACCTGCACCATTTCACAAAGTCTTCCACCACGCTCCTGTACTACCACCCCCAGTCTTTCCCTAATACACCCCACAATCGCAGTGTCATCTGAGAACTTATGCATGTGGCATGACTCAGAGTTGTACTTGAAGTCAGAAGTGTAAAGGGTGAACAAGACAGGGGAAAGCACAGTCCCCTGTGGTGCACCAGAACTACTGAACACAGTCACAGTCCCTCAGCCTGACATGCTGTGGTCTCCCCATGAGGTAGTCTGTGATGCAAGTCACCAGGTGTGAGTAAACCTTCATCTCTGTCAGCTTGTCTCTCTGAAGGAGGGGTTGGATGGTGTTGAAGGTGCTGGAGAAATCAAAGAACATGATCCTCACAGCACTACTCCCCTTGTCTAGTTGAGAGTAAGCCCTGTGTAGCAGATAGAGTATGTCATCTTCCACACCCACCTTTTCCTGGTAAGCAAACTGCAGTGGGTCAAGTACTTTGGTGGACCTGAGGTCTAAGGAGATTGAGCAGCTGCCGCTCCAAGGTCTTCATTATATGTGACGTCAAGGCAACTGGCCTGAAATCACTCAGCACACTGGGGTGAGCCTTCGTGGGAACTGGGATGAGACACAGGCTGTGTCCGAAATGGCATACTACATACTACTCGCATACTAATTATGACGTAAAAGTAGTAAGTAGTATGCAGTACGTGAAAAATAAAAATTTTGCAGTACACTACAGTTACCCGGATGATGTACTACTCTGGCGAAAATTTCTAGTATACATCCCGAGCTCACTTCGCTGCCTACTGCATCCCATGATGCAACGCGGTAACCTCTAACTTTCCGAAAATTTTCAAAAAACATGGCGGACAGCAACAATGGCAATGTAGTGTAGTGCACTACACGAAACGTCTCATAATTGTACCATACTGCATACTAGCGTGGGGAGTAGTGTGCAGTACGCAGTGTATACTAGGCTAGTATGTAGTATGCAGTACGCTAGTATGCCATTTCGGACACAGCCACAGTGTCTTCCACAGTACAGGGACCCTCCCCAGTCGCAGACTCAGGTTAAAAACTTGTTTAAGGGGCTCCCCTAGTTTGACAACACAGGCCTTAAGCATTCTTGGGCACAACCTGTCCGGGTCAGCTGCCTTGCTGGGGTGGAGTCTCCTCAGCTCTCCCCAGACTTGATCTGCAGTGATGATGGGGGGAGGGGGGTTACATTGTCTGTGATGGCAGCCTGGGGGAGTGGTACATCTGCTGCTGATGGGGGAGATGAGGGGCTGAGAACTGGATAGGCGTCAGTAGCTTTGGGAAGAGGTGTGGGGGTGATAAGTGGGCAGGCTGTAGCAGCAGGAACAGGGCTATCAAACCTGTTGCAGAAGTGGTTGAACCGGTTTGCTCTCACCACATCCTGGTCTAATGCTCTACTGCTCTTCTTTTTGCAGTCCATGGTGGTTTTCATTCCATCCCAGACCTCCCTCATGCTGTTTTCTTGCTACTTCTGCTCCACCTTCCTACCTGTATGACTCCTTTGTTTCTCTCAGCTGGACCTTGAGTTCCCCCTGAATGTGCTTCAGATCTTTCCCCTGTCTCCATCTTTGAACGCTATCTTTTTCTTGTTGAGGAGTTTCTTGACGTCGCTGGTAATCCAAGGCTTGTTATTCGGAAAGCAGCACACAGTTTTGATGGGAACGACAACGTCCATACAGAAGTTTAGGTAGTCAGTGGTGCAGTGTGTGACTGCTTTTATGTCCTCACCATATGGCTCCTGCAGCATAATCCAGTCAGTAGACTCAAAGCAGTTCCTCAGAGCCTCCTTTGCCTCAGGAGACCATCTCCTGAAGGAGTGTGTGGTTGTGGGTTGCCTTTGTACACGTGGCTAGTACAGGGGCTGAAGAAGGACCAGGTTATGATCAGATTTGTCCAGTGAGGGCATGGGGGGTGGCACTGTATGCGTCCTTTACATTAGCACAGAGGAAGTCTATTGTCCTGTTCTTCCTGGTGGGGCAGTTCACAAACTGAGAAAAGGTAGACAGTGTAGAGTCTAGTGTGACGTGATTGAAGTCTCCAGAAATCTCAATGAAGACCTCAGGATGTTGTGCTTGTAGCCTCGCGACAGTGGAGTGGATGAGGTCACACGCCGTCTCTGCATGCGCTGGTGGAGGGATGTACACACTAACAACAATGGCGTGTGAGAACTCCCTGGGCATGTAATATGGTCGGCTCCTTGCCACCAGCAGCTCGATGTCCCGACAGCAGACAGTCTCCTTAACAGTTACATGTCCTGGGTAGCACCACCTGATGTCAATGAAGAGTGCGAGTCTCCTGCCTTTGCCGCTTAACTTAGTGCCCCTGTACGCTGTCACAGTAGTGAATCCAGGTAAATCCACATTTAGTGTCTGGAGTGTTGCTGGTTAGCTATGTTTCCATGAAACACAATAAATTACACTCCCTGTAAATCTTCTGGTTCCTCACCAGGGCAGACAGCTCGTTGGTCTTGTTGGCGAGTTCACGTTCCCCCATCACTACCAATGATATAGAGGGCTTGTACCTCCACCACTTTGCCACTAGTTTGACCTTAAGCTTAGCGCCAGCTCTGTAGCCCCGGGATCTGCACCTCAGTTCCTCCAGTATGGGCTAAACATTGCTGGCGTGCCGCGTTGTTCGGAGTGAGAGCAGCTGTGCCACTGAAAAAACAAGGTTTGTGCCACTGAAAAAACAAGGTTTACACCACTGTCTTACAGACAAGAAAAGGCCATTTCCATAGGATAGAACGAGATATAACTTAAATAAAAACAAACCAGTGAAGCTAAACAGACGGAGTGTGATCAAGTTGAATAATGCAGTTAACTAAGAAGTATGTAATTTCATGAACGATATTTGATCTCATTTAAAAAAAATGACTTGTTAAAAAGTTAGAAGTGAAAGACATTAAAAAAAAAAAAAAAAGTGAAAGGTCACACTACACAGACAGAGCTACTGGAGAGACTGCCTCTCATGCCGGCACCATGGCAACAATATATATACATATTTGCTATGCTAATTAAATGAATGGTGCACTATCACAAATTGTTGGAAACAAATACTACAGAAGTGCAGTTAGTGAGAGCAGGCAGTACCAGTGTGTTATGACAATGTGACACAGGCCCATCTAAGTGAGAAGCAGCTGGAGATTCTGAGCAGTTACAGGCGAGTCCTCGCGGAGAGAAGGCACACTGATCTGCAGGAGCAGTTTCGTAAGGCTGTCCAGGAGAATGAGGGGTGTTGCCCTGACAGAGACGTAACCCCTGTGTGGAAACTCAGCGTCCGTGACTCCTCAGACACACACTGCAGCAGTGGTGAGTTTACACAATAATGTAAAAACATGTCTTCCCCCAGATGTTTAGTAACTGGCTTTTTTATTTACTATCTGCCTCTGTTTTCACCTTATGTAATTCATCTGTCACTGATAACCACAGAGATGCTCTTCTCCTACATGTCAGTGGTGTATTAGGGCTATTTTCTCTGGATGTGGCTTCAGTCGTTGGTGGGTCTATATCTGACACTGTCTTTAAAACACATTTTCTTTCTTCGCAGTGTATATGTAGCTTTACCATCAGTGACTCGCTTTGTGAAATACTACAGAGCTAGGGGTCTGTGACTCTCAGCTGTTTGGAATGACTGATGCCATCATGTTGATTTAATTCCAGTGTACACACTGAATATCTGGCGCCCTTCTCCAGACCTGCGTGCTTTACTGAGAGAAGGCAGCAGGTATAAAGTCTGTCATCTCTCTACATCAGAGGGAAAGAAGCAAGCGGGCAAGGCTACCACTCAGTTCACCATCACAAAGAAAACCCAGTTTGAGCGAATGCAGGTAAGAGAGAGCATGTTTTTTCGGGATTGTAGTATCTGTGTGTTTGTTTGTCTTTGACCAAAATGCATGGTCAGATTCATTTAAAATAAACTCATGGAGGCGTAAACATAGGTGATACAGCATTGGAGGAATAGAAATGTAGAGAAATTTCATACGCTGCCTCAAACTATCAAACGTGGCTCTGTCTCCGAATGCCATTCTGAGATGTTAGCTCGTAGCCTTTGTTGTAGGGACATATTCCAATGGAAGTGGAATTTCTTTTGAGACAGTCCCTCTGTCAGACAGTGTTTATGCTTCTGTGCTGTCATTACGAGGTCATGATAAATGTCTGGTCACTCAGGTTTGTCCAGAATGGCTGCATCATCGTTTCCAGGCGAGACAGTCGGCCAACTTCAAAGATCTTCAAAACCCTGCCTTCCACAGTCCATGTGAGGAAGTGGACATTGTAGGATACGTGGTGTCCATCTTGGACAGACATGGTTGGCATCTCCCTAAATAATAAAAAACTGTTACAGCTTCTGCATATCACGTTTCCTTCTCAAAGGAGTGTGTGTGTGTGTTGGGGGGGGGGCTCTGTGTGTGTGTGTGTGTGTGAGAGAGAGCGAGAGAGAGAGTGTGTAAGTGAGGGAGGGAGGGAAGTGTCTATAGGGCTGTAAGCATGTAATACTTGATTGACCTGTTGTGTGAATTTTCCTGTGCTTAGGTACGTCTCCAGTGTTGTACCTGGTGGATGAAAACCACAACTTTGTCTCTGTGAGGAGCAAGAGCAGTCTCACTCAGTTAGCATTGGATGACCTTGTAAAGCCATTGGCTCTGCTGGCTATAAGTAACCTCCAGCTAAAACAGCCCAGGGCACCTATACCCTGTCTGTATGCAGGAGACCTAGCTCTCTTCTCCACCAGTCCCAAAGAGCCACACCTACAGGAGGCCACAGGACGACTGAAAACCTTTGCTCAGGTAAATCAGTCCCTTCCCTGTTAGAACTTTGTGTAATGTAATTTAATGAATTTTTTGTAATGTAATCTAGTGAAGTCATGTGATGTAATTTAATGTCAGTCACCACTTGTAGTAATGTTGAAAATGCGTTCCTGACTCTGTTTGGGCCTTGTGTTTGTCTGGTTCTGGGCCATGTGTTTGTCTGGTTCTGGGCCATGTGTGGAGCAGGGTCGAGAGTATTTCTTTACCCTTGCTGAGGAGAAGCTCTCCAGCCTGGTTCCCTTGGGAGGATCCAACACCGCTCACTTTCCCAGAACCCCAGGGATGCCAGTCAGGCTCAAACCAAGCAGCAGTTTTAACGTGAGTGTCTCTTTTTTATCACTTTTTCAGTGTTTGCTTTAAATCCAGTTTGATGGTTAAACACTGTGATGTCACTCAGAACTCTAGAAACCTCTAAATAATCCCACAGAGCAAACACAGAATTTCTTTGTTTGTCTTTTGCAGGGACCAGCTCCACAGGCAGAAACCGAGCTGTCTCAGTGCCTCCCAGTGAACAAGAGACCACACCCATCATTGAACACACCAGAGAACAAAGACCCTAAAACACTGAAGAGAAAAAGATCTTTGGACTACCTGTTGCGAGTTCCCTCTCCACCAGCCCTGAGCCCCCTGGGCACTGTCATCTCACCCTGTGTCAGCAAGACCTTTAACCCTCCACGGCGCTGTAAGACACCCCGGGTGGGGCACACTGCCCCTGCAGGCTGCACTGCACCCCCCCCAGTGGAAGATGACTGGGTAAACGATGAGGAGATGGCTATGATCAATACTCAGGCACTGCTGGACAGAGTGGGAGAAACTGGCGGAGCAGTGAAACCCAGTTAGCTTCAGATAGGTAGAGCACAAAGACTCCCTTTCCTGGGGTCTTGAGAACCCCCCCACAGACATAGGGTGGAGGATCTGTGTAGAGAGAGATGAGGTGCAGAGGGAGCTTGGGCGTGTTTCGTATTTAGGCCAGTCTTGTTCTGTCGTTGTGTTGTTAAATGATTGGGTTAGTGGAGGACTGTGTGGTTTCCATAGTTCTACTGTGGTGATGGGAGACAAAAGGACTGTTTGATATCAGAGAGGGTGTATACCATACATCCTCATTCAAAAACACTGCACTGTTCAGTTATAAAGCTTGTTTATGTTAACGACCATGTCAAAACTGTGAATTATTTATGATTAAAAGTGGTCTGTTACTTTGCAACTTCTCTTTTCTAACACTTTATCTAAAATGACATATGGTATAATACTGTATTAAAAAAAAAAAAAAAAGCTTTTAAAAGTGTTTTAGTTCTTAATCAAGTGGTAATGGGTGACTAAAGAATCAAGGTGTCTAGCTGGAGGATTCTTATTGCACAGAGGCATGTTGCTCCTCTCTTTTAACAGCAGGTGGCAATAGAGGTCCATTGCGGTCAAAGAAGATTGCATTCAGGGGGTTGTTTTTGTAGCTTAAAATGCACAGGATGATAAAATGTTCTTCCTTGATCCCGTAACACAAGTAATGAAAATGATATTGGAAAAATAATGTTTGACAGACTGATCTCTTTCCAAACCAAACTGACCACTATCTCATAATATGGTACATGCATCTTAGATCTTCTTTTTTTGTTTGAGAGCTGTACTAGGGCCAGTTTTCCTCTGCATGTTTGGTGTTATAGAATATTTGTATCTCTGATGTTTGTGTTACTGATCTAGATTTAGCCTCACAAAATATACAGAGGGCTGAGGCCACGTCGCTCCAGATAATAATCTGTTTAGAGCTTTTTAAAATTCAGGAACCCCATCATGTGAAGAATTCGTTGGAAAATCACAAATATGCTATATTTAACCAACCACAGTCTCTGTCAGCTATCTTCAGTGCCCATTGTCTTGCCGTTTTCAGTCCAGTGTGTGTTATCAAATTTTAGAGAATTAGCTGAACCAACATCCTCTCATTCCCATTCTCAGCAATGGCCCTTCACTTTCTCTCAGTGACAGACACCAGCAGGCCAGGGCCACACTGTGTGTTCTGACTGATCCAAAATTAGACTGAAGCCAGGAATTGGCAGAGCTGCCTCTGTGGTCTTCTCTGAAAATACCCGTGGTTGAAAATGGCATGTGTCATGACAAAGAGAAACCTAAAATCAGAGTATTTCAGGCACAGGGGTATTCTTTACCCTTAAATTGCAGAAAAACGCACAATTAATAAGGGTTTTGGGAGAGGAAACTGTTTCATACAAGTGTTGGAAAATACTTAGTGCAGTCATCCCTAGATTTCAATCATCCCTAATTCAAATTGGAGGATTAATTTGAATGCAAACCCTGTATAGATAAAGAATGAAGACAAAAAATTTTCAGCTGACGTTAGAGTTAACGTTTTATGAGCACATGTAATTGTTGGCGTTTTCTTAACCCAGTTGTTTTAGCAAGCTGGGCTTTCAGAGCGGTTACTGCTGGCATGTGACTTAAATATTCAGAGGTTTCAACTTTTCCTTCTTATCGTTTTATTGTTTGCCAGGGCAACTCAGTTTATTTTAACATTGCTTACATCTTCCCTAAAACATGGACCTTCACTAAACTGTAGCTGTTACCTTCTGTTGACAATGAATGCAATGATTCTGGGCATATCCTGGCCTGTCACTGTTTTACAGTAAATATTTTAACCAAGGTTGAGGCTAAATAGAGGGGTAAATTCATTTTGATCATTTTACTATTATACAGAGATTCAAGCTAATATTTTAAAAACCTGAATTGGACAGTGAGGGAGATCTTATTTCCCACTGACTGGTTTTCAGCCATTCACAGAACCTGAAACTCTGTTGGTTTAAAAAAAAACAAAGAAAAGAAAAAAAATTATGTATACACACAAACACACACACACACACACACACACACAAATACACCCCCCCCCCCCCCCCCCCCCCCCCCCACCGCAGATGCTCAATGTTTTATGTCTCAATGGTAAAGACTTATTTTTCAGTTCATTCAGTCAACCTAATCCTCACATGTTTATTCTGCTCTCATGGTCCAACACTGTGAGATGGGAGCATGAGATGACGGAGGTGAGAAAGAGAGGAGAGTGCAGGTAGGTTTCAGACAGCTGAGGGTTTCCTTATCCTGTCAGTGTATCTACACACTGACTCGTTTCAGTGATGACTACTCTGTTAGGATGACTGGATTACTTGGCCCCTCCACTGTAGTTTATGATGGTTTTCTGGATTAATAATCACTGGCTGAGAAATAGTACGTTAAGCGTTGTGTAACGGCTGCTAAGACCCATATCTACTTCTCACCCAAAGAGAAGAGACAGAGAGCAGGGCAGCCATATGCAACTCTTCCCATCTGCGCTGGAAGCATGCAGCAGGCCATGCATGTTATGAATGTTATAACGAATGTTATAGAATATGTGTACTATGGGAGGGTACAATGTAGTGAATGTTTTAGTGAATGTGTACTGTGGGAGAGTACATTGCATTGAATGTTATAGTGAATGTGTAACTGGAAACTGACAAACTCACACACAAGAAGAAAATGAAATGGCACGTGTAACTAACAAGGTACAGAATAACCAAACAGGGAAACTCAGAAAGCAACCACTGGAGGAATAATGTTTTACAAGGTGCACACCTTAGTTTTGTCAGTCACTTGGGCTAAGTTGTGATATAATCCTGATAACGCTGGTTGGGGTGGCTGACTCTTCCTGAGCAAGTCACCACAGGTTGTCTGCCACATGAATCACCTGAGGTGACCTCTGGTGTGACAAGGGGCCGTGTGAGTGGTGTAGTGTAATTTGGGACAGTTTCTGGATTAGGTGCTGCTGAGTTGGGCATTTGTGGCAGGTCGTACTCCGAGCTGGCTGGTGGGGATTCATCAACTTGGAGGAGCTGTCAGCAATTCCTGATGGACCTGGTTCCTTGGAATGTTATTATGTAGCTGTTAGCCTGAGGAGCTGGGCTCTCTACTCTTGCTAACCTGTCAAAACCACATGCCGTCTGCACCCTGACGGTTTGACCTGGCACTGGGCATTGCGGTCATGATATGCTTCCCCCCTTGTTCTCTTTTTGTGATAGTGGCTTTCACGTTAGTGTGGAAGGCAGGCTGGAGCATGGCTTTGGTTACCAGTAGAAATGTTCTGGTCTGTCTAGACAGAAGTCGCTGAGCAAGAGAGGGGAGTCCATCACAGGGAATGTTGCGAGCGTGGATGAGGGCAGCTTGATCCGTGCCATCATGGTCGTGCTTTTCCAGGAGATGCTTAGCGGATCTTACAGCATGCTCAGCAAGGCCATTTGATTGTGGGAAGTGAGGACTGCTACATATGTGTCTTAAGTCCCATCTGTATTCAAAGTCTGAAAAGTCCTTACCAGTGAACTGGGTCCCATTGTCAGTCATGACAGAGCGATGAACACCATGTGTCGAGAAATGTCGCTTCAGCTTTGCGATTACTGTGGTGCTTTTTATATCAGGGAGGTTGTCCAGCTCAAACCAGCCTGATTAAGAGTCCACGAGCACTAAATGCATTTTGGCATGCCATTCAAATTTGTCAGCTGCAGTGAGTGACCATGGTAGAGCTGGGATTTTAGTGCAGTTAATGTGTACTACGAGAGGGTACAGTATAGTGAATGTTACAGTGAATGTGTACCACGAGAGGGTACAGTATAGTAAATGTTACAGGGAATGTGTACTACGAGAGGGTACAGTATAGTAAATGTTACAGTGAATGTGTACTACAAGAGGGTATGGTGCAGTGAAATGTTATGGTGAATGTTATATTGAATGTGTACTGTGGGAGGTTACGGTGCAGTGAATGTTATAGTGAATATGTACTGTGGGAGGTTACGGTGCAGTGAATGTTATAGTGAATATGTACTATGACAGGGTACAGTGCAGTGATTGTCATGGTGAATGTGCATTGTTGGAGGGTACATTTCAGTGAATGTTACAGTGAATATGTACTGTGAGAGGGTACAGTATAGTAAATGTTATAGTGAATGTGTACTGTGGGAGGGTACATTGCAGTGAATATTATAGTGAATGTGTGCTGCGGCAGGGTACGGTGCAGTAAATGTTATAGTGAATGTGTAGTGTGAGAGGGTACAGTGCGGTGAATGTTATACTGAATATGTACAGTGGGAGGTTATATTCAAGAATGGAACTTGGTGCAAACAGAACTGTTTATGCCTCCAGAGAAAAAACTTACAGAAACAGGTTTGCAGGTCTGTAACTCTCAAACCTAGAGGAAGTTGTTGAAGTCTTAAATGAATTATTCTTGTGTTGTTAACTGGTTTTGTCATTCAGACATTGAAATGTAATGCCTTGTCTATAGGTCAGCATGTTTCATGATAATCATTTAAATAATGAATGTCTTTGTCTCTGCTCACAGACAGGTGACCTTATCCATCTACCACCTGAGATCTGGCACTGTAGGGCCTGCAGGATGACCTCTGAGTTGGCCTGGCCGTAAATCTCCTCTTGGTCAGGTTTTTCCTCTTTAATCTCATGAACATACCCCAGAGATGACATCTGGACATGTGGATGTTGAGTTTATATTTTCCATGAACAAGCTTTCTGTAAGAACCCAGGTCTGACTGCTCTTCAAACCCTTATCTCATATATGTAAGCACTGCCCATATTCTGTGAGTGATGTGACTTTTGTTTAGACCCATTAAGCCGTACTCACTCAGAGGACTGTGGCACTGAGACTGTGCTGGGGATGGCTAGCTCTCCATAATGGGCTCCAATGTCCTGGAAAGCCTCAAATACACAAACACAGCATGTGTGTGAAAACCTCCTACTGTCATCAGCCGTCAGCGAGTGCAGAGAGACATTAAAATAACAAACTGCAGGTGAAACGTTCAAATGAGGCCATAGAACAGGATCTTTAGAGCCCATTTTATGGATACTGTTTAAATGTAATTTTTTTAAAATGTATTTGTTTTATAAGCAGTAGCCACAAATGTTGAATTTTGTTGGGCAGTGTCTCAGTTATACTCTGAGGACTGTCTTATTTAGATATTTTTTGCTGTCAGTGGAATGATATTCATTTTCTACCTCTTACTCAGTACCAATAATAAATGTATAGTTTAGATATACATTTCAGTGGTTATGCCATTTCTTTAACCCTTTCCTGTGGTAACAGTCTGAATGCAATGCTTCAGGTCTGGGTTTTATTAAATGCAGCACTGAAAGTCAACCCTGGTCTGTACAGTGGCTGCCATTCACACTGCCCCTCAGTTGTTATGTACTGTGTAGAGTAGATACCTGGCTTGATTCATAAAGCCATGTAGCATAGCTAAAATGAAAAAAGAGAAAAAAAAAACATAACAGAGAGAGCAAAGCTGGCTCCAAGTCTGGAGTGGAGGACAAATTTAACCTCTCAGGCTTTACCTAACTGATTATGTCAGTAGGCCTAACTGTGTCAGTGAAACAGTAGGGCAATATCAAACCCTCCACTCCTGTGGATGTAGAGTTCGACAAATAACCACAGACTACTTTCTCAATCACTAATGGGTAGGTTCTTCTGTATCTCCCGCAAACATCTTCATTTCATTCAATCATCTTATTTTGTGTTGCTCTCAAAGGTGAGATATATGGGATGCATGGCCTGCACATCTCAGTCGGACTCTGTGGGTCTTCTTGGATACGTCACTGCCAATGTAACATGCCTGAGAACCGCCATTTTTGCCCATTCCTCTCAGTGAATTGCTGAAGCTGTCTCAGGTTCATGTGCACTATTGGTGGATGGACATTTCTCAAGTCCTGCCACAACTCTCAGCTAGCCTCTTGGCTGCGTCAGACTGTTTTTTTAATAGCCATAGTTTAGTCAACATATAGCTAGTGCAGTTTTGCTAATATGTTTGTTTTGATTGCTCTAGTGCTGCTCTGGTGAGTGACATGTTTTGAATCACTGGGTCCTAGTAGACTTCCAGGTCCCTCTCAGGCTACAGCAGGTTTTCCTCTAGGATTTCTCAATACTGTAATGAGGTTGCCTTCTATATTTTTTTTCTTTCCTCTGATGCAATGAAGCATCTCTATAGGATGATGTCGGCTCCTCTTTAATTGCTCACCGAGGGACTGCACTCAAATGGCTGATTGCACAACAGCTTGTTTAAGTTTAATAACAAATAGTGTAGTTTTTTCTGTTATTCCATTTTGTGTTTACAGCTCGTTTTTGACACTATGAAACATTTTTTCTTGATCACTGGGAAAACTCTCAATGATGGACATTATGATTCTATGAAAAGTGAGTGGAATAGAATGTGTTTGATAGTCACAGTGTGTAATGCAGCTCAGCATTGTTGTATTACAAAGAGAGAGCATTTGGCTATGTCACTTCATTAAAAACCGTTGGGCATGGTCAACAGTCCTATATGGACATTGAGGAGTTTGAACCTGGAGAGGAGAGATCAGAGAGCGAGAGCAGAGATTTTCCTGCCAACAGTGTGTATTTACTTTCAAAGTCCTGCCTCTGTGTTCTTCTTAGCCCAATTTACATCTCCACCAAAACCAAACAGGAGTCTGTTTCCCACTGAGAAAGAGATGGGAAGATGGCATGACAGGCCACACACAGTGATCACTATCATTAAGTTGTTGACAGTACTCCACTCCCTCCACACAAGAACTGTGGCAGACCCTAGGTGGTGCATTGTGGGACATGCATTTGTATAAGGACCAATGTGTTAAAATTCTCAGCATTGATTTTTAATATTTTCTGCAACTTGTAGAGCAAATTCAAGTCCTACTTCAACAGCATGCAGTTACTATGTCCAATTTTCCTCAGCATTTTAAAGCACCCTTACGCCGTTTGACAGTCTAGCTCACCCTGACATTAGCCTTTGGTGGAAAAGACCTCAGGTGTTTTTTCCCATTCAGTTTTCCCATGGAGACTCAGAAAATATTTGAAGAGTATTCAAACACCTGCAAGGACACGATGTTAATAAATCATTTTATTCATAAGTCATACAAGACAGAAAATTGATCTGTCATTATCAATAGCCATGATTAATTTTTTTTCAGAGAATACACAAAGTATGTCATCTATAATTTTTTACCCCATACAAATGAATTGCTCCTCTCAGAGACGTCAACTTCCCTCTGTTTTACCAGACTTACACAACATTGGGCATGTTTCAGTACTATATGAATATATTTCAAATAATTTGTCTGACAAAATCGTTTCTGGAAATGACTGGCAAGATCACATCTATGGCATAAATCACTCTGGAATACATATTTATAGTACAAGCGGTGGTTGAAAAAAATCTTTTATACTTCCAAGTCTGTCCTAAACATGTGACACTGCAGACGGGTCACAGACTCATTTTTTTTGGTCTCTGAAATTGGCTTGTACTGGCTGAAAATGAATGGGCTTTAGTGAGCACCACCCTTGTGTTTGGCCTCTCATGATGGGTCTCTGGATTGTGAATGAAAGCGCAGCCTCTGACACAGCCTTCCTCTTGATAACAGAGCTGACTGTGCTGTTGAGAAAATCAAAGATCAACCTTCTCGTGACTAAAAGTTTCGCACATTACCAGTTGCACACATCTGGGACCAGTTTTATACAGCTGTCAGTTCATAACCATATAGGCCCCAGAGTCTTCAAGATATGGCCCAGATGTGCAAAGACATATCTCACATAAGATATCTAAGGGTTAGGGAATCGGGCTTGTGGCTGAAGGGTCGCCGTTTTGATTCCCAGGACCAGCAGGTAAGCATCCACAGCTGTGGTGTGCTTGAGCAAGGCACCTAACCCCCAACCGCTGCCCACTGCTCCTGTGCCTGGTTTGTGTATGTTGTTCACAGTGTGCGATCACTGGATTCTTTTCGAATTGATTCTAAGATACAGGTGGTGCTATGGCATGGTTCAGCAGACAGCCCACCTGCAGCCGCAGACCCTGGATACTCAACAAATGTTTACAGTGGAATGCTGTGCCTTTAAATGTTTACAGTGGAATGCTCTATGGTGGCACATCTTCTATCATAGTTACACTAAGTAGTTATTTTTCATAGAAAGTGATGATAACCAAACAATACTTGAGATATTGTGGCATCTGGATTGAAGTGGGCATTCTAAAATTATACCCACTTCATGGGTATGTTTTAAAACAGTGGTTGGGAAGTCATCTTTAACATGCCATAGTAAGTAGCTTGGGGAGAGACCCACAGGACAGCAGATTGACAGCACATTGCAATGATGGCCAGAATCTGGGCTGTGGAACCAGCGTTTAGTGCAATATTTAGGGCTGGTTTTCTTTCTCCTTTGTTCGTAGCTGGAATTCCTTAAGTTGGTTTTTGGTACTTGCTCCATATAATTTCCACAAGGCATGATTGTATTTAGCTAATGCTTCACAGTTTGGAACAGTTGTGTCCCCCACATTTATTCAGTGTTTATAGTCTTTGTATCTTTATATTTTTTTAAAAAATAGTTATTTCTTGTTTCTTTTGTTGCCTTCTGGGAAAAATGATCAGAGTTATAAATTATGATCTCCCAAAATTTGTGTGCAGTAACTGCAAATATTAAATTAACTCTGAGAGCTTACATGATCTCACTGACATCAGAGTGTGACATCAGATGACATCAGGCTCTCAGATGTTATTTGAGACTCTCTGAGTAAAACTAACTCTGGCCAACATACTCTGTGTAATATGTGCTTTTTTTTTACTGAGTTCAAGATTAAAAGAAATATAGGGTGTTTGAACTCTCCCCTGAATGAGATCAGATTGTTTTTAAATGGGGTTAATGTGGATGGGAAATCTCTCAGGAACAATGGGAATCTAATGAATATCAGGTGCAGTGGGAATCTTTCCAAGAGCAAGTCTACAAAATTCCCCCTAAACCCACTGGATCTCTCAATCATTGCTTAAGTTACTGTCTGTGATTGCTGAAATAAATGTCTCAGTAGACATAAGAATTTTCCAAGTAAAATCAAAGTTCCCTCTGTTGACTGTGGCTTAGGTCAGGCCCTGTCCCAGTCCTCTCAGCTCCATTTCTCTATATCTATGCAGTGTGTCACAGGAAAAATTCTTTTCAGTTTTCTTTTTGCTCTTTTGAAATAACACACCTGCATCTGCTCACTTTTTGTCTGTGTGAGAATTATTATTTTTATATGGATCACAACAGCATTTTTTCTGCCAAAATCAAAATAAATTTAAGATGTGTAAGGTTGTGTAAAAAAAATGACCAATGTATATTACATATTTATTTATTTTTAAATATATTTTGAATAGTCCCTGGTTTGAGGGAAAGCAAGTGGACAGGTAATGAAATTCAGTCAAGTGAGCAATTAAAATAATTGGATTAATTAGATTAGACAGGGTATTTGCAGTGGCTGTATCAGGCTAAAGGCTAAATTAAGCCATGCCAATATATATATATATATATATATATATATATATATATATATATATATATGGCTACATCCACCAGCTCCTCCTGGGGGATCCCAAGGCGTTCCCAGGCCAGCCGAGATATATAATTCTCCCAACGTGTCCTGGGTCTTCCCCGGGGTCTCCTCCCAGCTGGTCGTGCCCAGAACACCTCCATAGAGAGGCGCCCAGGAGGCATCCTGACTAGGTGCCCGAACCACCTCAACTGGCTCCTTTCAATGCGGAGGAGCAGCGGCTCTACTCCAAGCTCCTCCCGGGTGTCCGAGCTCCTCACCCTATCCCTAAGGGTGCACCCAGCCACCCTGCGGAGGAAGCTAATTTCCGCCGCTTGTATCCGCGATCTCATTCTTTCGGTCACTACCCAGAGCTCGTGAGCATAGGTGAGGGTTAGAACAAAGATCGACTGGTAAATTGAGAGCCTTGCCTTCTGACTCAGCTCCTTCTTCACCACGACAGTACAACGGTACAACGACCGCATGACTGCCACTGCCACCCCGATCCGCCTGTCGATCTCCCGCTCCATTTTACACTCACTCGTGAACAAGACCCTGAGATACTTGAACTCCTCCACTTGAGGCAGAAACTCAGTCCCAACTCGGAGGGGGCAAGCCACCTTTTTCCGGCATAGGACCATGGCCTCGGACTTGGAGGTGCTGATCCTCATCCTGACCGCTTCACACTCGGCTGCAAACCGCCCCAATGTGTGCTGGAGGTCACAGTTTGATGAGGCCAACAGAACCACATCATCTGCAAAAAGCAGAGACGCAATCCTGAGGCCACCGTACTGGACGCCCTCCTCACCCCGACTGTGCCTTGAGATCCTGTCCATGAAAATTAAGAACAAGATCGGAGACAAGGTACAGCCCTGGCGGGAGTGAGTTTGATTTTGTGCCGAGAATACGGACACAGCTCTCACTACGGTTATTCAGGGACCGAATGGCTCGCAGCAGCGAACCTGGCACCCCATACTCCCGCAGTACCTCCCACAGGACACCCTGGGGAACACGATTGTAAGCCTTCTCCAGGTCCACAAAACGCATGTAGACTGAATTCCCATGATCCCTCCAGTATCTGTGCAAGGGTGAACAGCTGGTCCGCTGTTCCACGGCCAGGACAGAATCCACATTGTTCCTCCTGTATCCGAGGTTCGACAATCGGCCGCAGTCTCCTTTCCAGTACCCTGGAGTAGGCTTTCCCAGGGAGGCTGAGCAGTGTGATACCCTGATAATTGGAGCACACTCTCCGGTCCCCTTTTTTAAAAATGGGGACCACCACCCCCGTCTGCCACTCCACAGGCACTGTCCCTGACTCCCACGCAACGTTGAAGAGGCGTGTCAGCCATGACAGCCCAACAACATCCAAAGCCTTCAGCATTTCAGGGTGGATCTCATCCACTCCTGGCGCCTTGCCGCTGCTGAGTTTTCTAACTGCCTCAGTGACCTCTGCCAGAGAAATGGGTGATGACCCTCCTGAATCTTCTGGCCCTGCCTCCTCTATGGAGGGCGTGTCAGTCGGGTTAAAGAGCTTCTCAAAGTGTTCCTTCCACCATCCGACCACATCCTCAGTTGAGGTCAGGACCTCCCCATCCCTGCTGAGAACAGCCTGGACGACGCCCTGCCTGCCCCTCCTGAGTCACCTGACGGTTTGCCAGAACCTCTTTGAGGCCAACCGAAAGTCCTCCTCCCATACCCGAATTTTTGCTTCCATGACAGCCGTCGCTGCAGCTCTATTAGCATGCCGGTACCTTTCAGCCAGTTCCGCAGTCCCCCGTGCTAGCCAAGTCCGGAAGGCCTCCTTCTTCAGCCTGACGGCTTCCCTCACTGGCGGCGTCCACCATCGGGTCCTTGGGTTGCCGCCACGACAGGCACCGACAACCGTCTGGCCACAGCTCAAAGCTGCCGCTTCAACAATAGAGGCTCTGAACAGGGTCCATTCGGACTCCATGTCCCCAGCCTCCCTTGGGATCAGGGAGAAGCTCCTCCGGAGGTGTGAGTTGAAGATCTTCCGTACAGGGTCCTCAGCCAGCCGTTCCCAGTTCACCCTCACTATGCGCTTGGGTTTACCAGGTCTGTCCGGCAGCCTCCCCCGCCATCTGATCCAACTCACCACCAGGTGGTGATCAGTTGACAGCTCTGCCCCTCTCTTTACCCGAGTGTCCAGCACATACGGCCGCAGGTCTGATGAGACAACTACAAAGTTGATCATCGACCGTTGGCCTAAGGAGCTCTGGTACCAGGTACACTTATGAGCCGCCTTATGCTCGAACATGGTGTTCGTTATGGACAATCCATGACTCGCACAGAAGTCCAACAACAAAGTACCACTCGGGTTCAAATCGGGTAGGCCGATCCTCCCAATCACTCTCCTCCAAGTCTCTCCATCATTGCCAACGTGAGCATTGAAGTCTCTCAGCAGAACTACAGAGTCCCCAGATGGTGTCTTCACTAGGACACTTTCCAGTGTATCTAGGAAGGCTGGGTACTCTGAGCTGCCATTCGGCGCGTACGCCGTCACGACAGTCAGAGATTTCCTCCCTGCAACCCGAAGGCACAGTGATGCAACCCTTTCGTTCACCGGGACAAACTCCAACACAGCGATGCTCAGTCAGGGGCTAACAAGTAACCCCACACCTGCCCGTCGCCTCTCACCCCAGGCAACTCCAGAGAAGGACAGAGTCCAGCCCCTATCCAGGAGTTTGGTTCCAGAGCCAAGGCTGTGCGTAGAAGTGATCCCAACTATATCTAGTTGGTATCGCTCCACCTCCCGCACAAGTTCCGGCTCCCCCCCCCCCCCCCCCCCCCCCCCAGAGAGGTGATATTCCATGTACCAAAAGCCAGTTTCTGCACCGTAAGTCCAGTCCGCTGGGGCCCTCGCCCCATCCTGCCACCCGTGTGGCATCGCACCCGGCCCCTATTTCTCCCCTCGCAGGTGGTGTGCCCACGAGAAGGCAGCCCCACGTTGCTCATTCGGGCTGAGCCTGGCCAGACCCTGTGGCAGGTCCGACCACCAGGCACTCGTCTACGAGCTCCCCTTCCAGGCCTGGCTCCAGGAGGGGGCCCCAGTCTCCCTATTCCAGGCGAGGTGCCTGTATCTATGTGGGTGCTGATCATAAGGGCTTTCAGAATCGCTTTTTGCCCGGCCCCTCACCTGGGACCTCTCTGCCTTGGGTGACCCTACCAGGAGCTACATGCTCTAGGCAGCACAGCTCCCAGGATCACAGGGGCTCACAAACCCCTCCACCACGATAAGGTTGCGATTCCAGGAGGGGTGTGTATATATATATATATAAGTTCTCTGCTGTCTCACCAATCATTGTCATCAGTGTTGTTTACTGTGTCTGAAAGTACCTACACACACTGTTTCCAGAACCTTCTATGAAGGCTTTTTGAGAAGTGTAAATAAAATGAGGATATGTATTCATGGTGTAAAGACGATGTTTGAGTGTGTCTTTAGGTTGTGGAGATTAAGTGCACACCAAATGTATACCCACTTTATTTATTTAGGTTTCAGCATTTGATGAAACCAAGGCTAGCTGACTCTTTAGGAACTGTAAAGAATGGATTTTTAAATTAATTTGATTTTTTAAAAATAATTTTAATTAATTACATCTACCAGTTATATTTTTGTTTCTATTTTTCATTTCTTTTTATATTGAAAATAAGAAACCCTCACTGCCTTGAGTGCGTAATACCCCTCAGTTAATACTACATGGAAACACCTCTTGATTTGATGTCAGGAATACATCTTTAATATCTAATTCTCTACCAACTTAGTATACCTAGAATTTCAGGTTTGCTCCCATTCTTCTTTGTGGAGGAGATAAAGCTCTCTCAGCCTGTAGGGGGGGCTCTTTACTCATCTCTCAGCCAGTCCACATTAGTCATGGGCTGAGGTCTGGGTTATGACAGGGCCACTCTGAGGCATTAACCTTCCTTTTTTCACCCTGTCCACACTGGATTTCACTGTGTAGTTTTGATTAAATTCTCCTTTAATTAAGCAGAGCTGCCTTCAAAATACATTTGTATTTGGAACTACTGATTACTGTAACTTCTCAGATATAAGGTCTACTGTTATGCAGCACATTCACATTACAAGTTACATGTGCTGTAGTGAGTATACAATGTAACATACAGTTTACAAGATTATACAATATACTTGTACAAGATTACAAAATTATGTAACAAACTGTTAGATATATAATGCAGACAATGTGACAGTGAACCAGTTAATATACGCTGGGACAGTTGTATGTTGATGTCAGATTTGAAACACACAAATCATCTCAGAAAGAGCCATATGTGAACATAGAAGATGAGATATTGTAACAGTGGGGAATGTAATCTGATTTTAAGAATTGATTTGGAAGTGCAGCATGTGAATGAAAGAGCAGAACTGAGTGGAGGATAACAGAGCCTTCCGCTCCTTCAGTCTCCCTGTAGGGATTAAAAAAACAGCCGGAGGATATGACATTCTGTGATATTTTCTGTCTGCTGCTCTGTCTGTTACCTCTCTCTCTGTGTATCACTACAACAACAGTTCATCAGGGTTACCAAAGAGGACACCAGAGGTAACATTTATTCAGATATACAGTATGCCCCTATACACCTTATGACCCAAGACTGAATGTTATTGTTACTTTTCTCTTTAATCTCAGAGTGGTTTGTCTCCTGTCATTTTCATAGGAATGCTCCCTGTTCTCCTATTTCTATTGATAGCCTGCAGGGGCTGATGTGAAGCCATGTCACACTGTTCTGTTTAGAGGACATTGTGTCAAACCTCATAAATACTGATACATAAATACTGCATTTATTACGGTCACTTTTACCCCATGCTTGTAACTCCAGTGTTTTTACTTTTCTTTCCTCTATTATCACTTTTAAAAGTTAAAAGTGTCATCATATTCCTCAGTATGGGGATTTCCCAAGAAATCACAGTCTAAGATATGAATGAATCACAGTCCAAGTCATGAAAGAAGGAAAACTTTTATTCATCGGTGGACTGCTGCAGCCTTCTGCTCAGATTGTGACAGAGGATAAACTACACTGGTGTACTATACAGGTAAGGCCAAGGGCTGGCCAACACAGCCCACTGAACATGCTCACACACTTAAGTCCTTTTAGAACTATGGCTAGCTGTTTTGTTTATGACTTGGCTTGACAAACTCACTGATTTTCCAAATTACTGAGTCACAACTCCTGTTTCTACATGCCCATGACCTGAGTCCAAAACCAGACGACTGGGAAGTGATATAACCTCCTTCATCATAAGGGCCAAGGATACATGGAGGTAAAATTTCCACACACACCATTACTCTCCACCACCCTTCAAATGATGGTGTGTTTGGAGGAGGTGTAATTTTCTGATGTAGAAACCATACTGTGCATTTTTAGAGATGGCCTGGTCACTCAGGCTCATTGAGTGCTCCTGATTATAGTGTGTATGCGCACCGACATGCATGCAGCCTTGGTGTTGTCATAAGCACTCTTTCCATAAAACATCTGTGTGTGACTAATGCTGAAACGTGATATGATGAATGGGAAGACTTCCCATGGGCAGTATATTTATTATACATAATATAATTTTGATTTGACTTTGTTACAGACATGTAAAGCCCTTTGAAACTATAAATAGTGATATTGGGCTCTAAATAAACTTATTATTATTATTATTATTATTATTATTATTATTATTATTATTATTATATCACAGCCCCACCCTTCATGTTCTGCGCCCGCTGGTATTTTACTGTACTGTTTAATCATCTGTCAGTTATTTATAAAGCTCCGTAGGAAAGAATGGACTACAAATAACATCCAAAGGTATATTCATATTTTTCACAACGCAACAGTGGAGATGGTCTTTAAGTAGTTGAGTAACGGCTATAATACAGCTATAGAGAAAATAATCATATGGGTATACTCCTTGCAGTATCTTACAGTAATGGACTTAGAATAATGCTAAAAACGATGAGTGGTACTCCGCATTGGCATGCAACATCCTCTGGTCTCCCAGGTGACAGAATCCCATTAATGTCCCACATGATTCACTGCTTAGGCAATGCTAAACTGAATCGAGAGAAGAGCCTGCATTTGTCCCATAAAAGAACCATTAAAGAACAGGTGCAATGGTTTGATTCCTGTAAGAACCATTTGTTTTCATAGCCCATATGACAGGTACATGGTCACCATTCAGAACATGTAAAGACCAGGGAGGAAGCTGTTTTGCACGCTCATTGATATAACTTAGTAAATATTTCCAGTCAGCTCCTGTTTTTTGATGAATATTTTTTTCCTTAGTCCTCTGAGCTCTGCTTAAATTAAAAGTTTTCAGTGTGATTTATTGTGGGAGGTAATTTGAGCTGGGTCTTGGCTCCTTGGCTCCACCAGTAGACAAGGGACCGACAAATTCTACAACAATTCTTATGCCCAGGGACAATTTTAGGACAGTTCTAGTCTCTTCTTCTCCACTAGCAGTCTAACGGATTATTGTTCTTCATCAAAGTCATCTTTAAGGTGAAAATTAAAAAAAAAAACCCAACACAACAAAAAAAACACATTAAACAGTAACAGCAGCTGTTGAACGATATGGAAGCCCTGCAATGTGGATCTGAATACTTTCCAAGGATGGCCCATGGATTTGGATTAGCTTTTGGTACAACTCCAACCACTCTTGATACATTAAACTACCTCACTGCAGTTTTTCCATCTGTCTGCTCAACTTCCTTTTGTTGAAGTCAGCCAAAAACATGTCACTCAAGGAGGTCTTAATGGCTGAGCATGTGTATGTTACTCAGTCAACCATGTGTAATTTTCTGTTGTGAATAGTACATTCCACAACCAGTGCTTTGGGATGAGAATTTTCATTGACAGTGGTCTGACTGTTGGCAGATCTGTTTAGATCATTTCAAGCAGCAGTACTAAGGTAAACCACGGGTCAGTGTGTCCTCATCTCTACACAGTATATTTGTTTTATCTCAACAAAGGAAATAAAGACGCCAGGCCAGCAACACACTTTGCTGGACCTTGTTTTCCTTCTCTCTACTGGTCTCAACAGAGGAGCCAACAAAAACAATTTCCACACCGATTTCTGTCTGTCTTAATGGTAAAGGACATGGCTGAGAAAGACTTGCAATGAAGAGTGCAAAGGATGACAGATGTTAATTCTTTTCATTCAGCACTGACGGTGCCCTTGAGTCTTTCAAAGCCTTTTGGAATGATTACTGATTCAGTTCAGTTCAATTTTACTTGTGCTATAGTGCTATTTAGAATGGACATTGTCACACAGCAGCTTTACAAGGTAAAAGATCAGAAAAAATTACAAGAGAGCAGTAGATCACTTGGATACTGGGGAGCAAGACTATTCAGAGCATTGTGAGTGAGCAACTGTATTTGAAATCAATACAAAATTTAACGAGGAGCAAGTGTACAGAGGACAAATAGTGCTAATGTGCTCAAATTTTATGGTTCTGGTAAGGACTCTAACGGTTATATCTGTTTTCTCATTCCTCTCATTGGCTAACTAGCCAATGATGATATGATGTCATAATCTTTATAAGGCTTAGGTCAATGTTATGGGAGTATACATTCCCTGAGTATATACCCACCTCTATTTGCCTTTGATGATTAGTATTTCCGGCTAGTAATCCTGTCTCCAGTCACAGTTGATGAGCATCCCTTCCACTGAGTTTATGGGTGCCATCTTCACGTTTGGCATCCTGGGAGTACCAGTTTTGTCATGGTTAAGGCTATTTTGTCAGTCTATTCCTTATGTTTCTAGTGTTTCCCTTTTCCCTGTGCTGTTGGCTTGTCTTCTCTGTTGTGTGTGTGTGTGTGTTGTGTGTGTCTCTCTCTCTCTACACTTCCAGATTGCCTACACACTTGCGATCAGTCATCTCAACACGTTACAGTATTTAAACCCCGGTGTTTCATCCACTCTTTGCCAGATCGTTGTTTCAGCCTATGCGGTAGAGCTCGCTTCCCGGTCACTCTTTGGAATTCTATTACTTTTTTGTAGATTGCATATCTGTGTTTATCTGCCTGTTTTTCTCGTAAGGATTACCTCTGTGCCACTCGGTATCTCCAGTGTGCCCTTCGCCTGCCTGTCCCCCTTCAGCTCCGTCTTCTTAGTCCAACTACTCCGCCTCGCTCTCAGCTCAACACTGCAACCTCTCCCATCATCCATTTCCTTGCCTGCTGCCTCCTCTGCCTCAATTTCCAACACCATACTACAACGTGTCAATAAACTCTCATTCTTCAATCTAAACCTGAGTTGTGTTTCTGCATTTGGGTTACCTTAGTAGATTGTCACAAGTTTATGTTCCTGGTATTGGCACGTTAGTGTGGTGTTCCTTAGTATGCTCCCCTTTTTTTCTTTTTTAATCTTTGCATACTTTTATACTGCTACTTCCTTTGTTGATTGTTTTGTACATTTGTTCACTACTTCATGTTTTTTTTCTCTATATTTACATTTTGTTGATCTAGCATGAACTAGCTTTTGTGTCTTGATGGGTGAAAAGGAAAAAGGCTATCTTCATTTGGCCATGTGGTTTGACTGATATATGCAGCTATGTGTCATGTTATAACAATGGACTTTTATAGTATGTTTGTGTATAATATCATCAAGAGGCAGCATATGCAATGAGAAAAGCAGTGGCCCAAGCACTGAGCCTTGAGGAACACTGTATTTTACTTGATTGTGTTCAGGGGACTCACCATTTCTGTGAACATATTAGTAATGATCAGTTAGATTGGACCTGAACCAGGAGAGTGCTTGTCCACTTATGCCACTTATGTATAGCAGGATATCATGATCTATTGTTTCAAAAGCTGCACTTAGATCTTACAACATAAGCAAAGATATGCAGCCATGATCTGAGGTGAGGAGTATGTTGTTGAAGACCTTAACTGGAGCCGTTTCTGTCCTTTAGTGTGGCCTATAGCCTGATTGAAAAACTTTGTAAATATTGTTCTGCTACCACAATGAACATAGCTGATCGAACCTCTTTTCCAAGATTTTAGAAACAAAAGGAAGATTTGAAATAGACTGATAGCTGGACAAGTCATTTGAATCAAGATCTGCTTCCTGCTTTCTTTTAATTTTACAAACTTAGTTTTTTTCCAACAAAAAATTTGGTCTAGGGCAAATCTTGTCAAAAGTCTGTCACTCACTGTCTCTTACTGTTTTTTGTTTTTTTTTTAATTATAAACTTGCTGAAAAATAGAGACGATAGGTCGTAGACACATTGGGTTCTTCAACGCCTCTCTTTTCTTTGTCTGACTTTGTCTGTTCCTCTTTGCTTGATGGTTTGCATTGTCCACAACCTTTTGTGCACCTGACTGTCTGGGCCCTCTTTTTATGGCTGATCCTTCCAGTTGCCTTCTGTTTTAGCCACTGTGCTTTCAGCTTCAGTTTGAGGGTCTATCCTGGAACTTACTGTCATTGACTACCCTCCTCAGATGTGTCTGGTTCTACAGAAATGGTGGACATGTTGCTCACTGTCATTCACGTTTCTACTCACCACTCATCTTGCTGAGGCCAAAGGCCTTCTCCAAGCATGGTCTTGCCTTGTGTGTCTCCAGGACATGGCCTTTTGCCACTTAAAATCTATTTTCTGTGCCCTTGCCTGGCACATCATCATCAACACCATTCTCTGTGAGCTTGAAAGGTTTCTTTCAACCTATGCACATAAATAATTGAAAAGATAAATGTGAACTTGACTTATAAACTGACCCAATATAAAAATGAGGAAAATGTTTGTACTGATTCTTACACATGTTGCGACAGGTGTCTGTATGTCTGTCACAGTAATATAACACTGCAAGCCACAAAGTTGCCACACTTTGTGACAAGTTCTCCAAGTTTGGCAAGACTTCCTCCAGTGATGCTGAAGAAAAAGAAAGCAGTGGTACTGCTGATGTGGTCTCACTTGAGCAAAGTGTTCACCTGTAGGCTCACCTCGCAGGGCCAAAAGTGGCCATTTTATGATCTGTAATGTATGGGAAGAGACATTGAGAATGTTATAACATGGTTAGAATTTTTTATGGTAGAAAAATTACACACTGCTTATTTGAAGAATGAAAATAAATAATTCTTATTTTTTATACTTAATTTAATCAACAACAGAGAAATGCCAGAGTATTCTTCAACAAAATGCGTTAGACATTTGCATTAGACATTAGACATAGGCTTTATTGTCATTTCAACCATATACAGCTACTACACAGTGAGATGAAACAACTTTCCTCCAGGACGGTGCTACATAGAAAAGCACAGAACCACATGAGACCACACAGAACTACTACAGATACACAGGCTTACATAGGGCTACACAAAGTGCATGAGTGCAAACATGTCCAGACATGTATAACATGTAACAACAGCACAGACAGTGCTAGAAATACTAGGATAAGACAGTGCAAAAGACAATTCAAAAATTTCCAGACAGACAGCTACAATATCGGCTGTAATGTAAGCAGCATCTGCTGTAGTGTTAGCCTGAGACTATAATAAATAATGTAAACATAACTGCTGAGAATGTAAACGGGTACAAGTAATTTACAGAAAGTGCAGTATTAGCAGCAAGTAAAGTGTTGTACAATAATTAGCAGCAGTGGTGGACAGTGCAGTAATAGGAGTAGAATCAGTTGAGTGGAATGGTGTTCAGCTGGGTGTGAGCATGTGTGTAGGTGTCTATGTGTGTGTGTGCGTGTGTGTGTTGTGTGCGTGAGGTAGAGGGTTCCAAGTCCAGTCACTGGACTTTGAGGAGTCTGCTGGCTTGAGGGAAGAAACTGTTACACAGTCTAGCCATGAGGGTCCGAATGCTTTGGTACCTCTTGCCAGATGGCAGGAGGGTAAAGAGTTTATGTGAGGGCAGTGTGGGGTCATCTGCAATGCTGGTGGCTTTGCGTATGCAGCGTGTGGTGTAGATATGTGCAATGGAGGGGAGAGAGACACCGATGATCTTCTCAGCTGTCCTCACTATCCGCTGCAGTGTCTTGCAGTCAAAGATGGTGCAATTTCCAAACCATGTGGTGATGCAGTTGCTCGGGGTGCTCTCAGTAGTCACTCTGTAGAGTGTAGTGAGGATGGGGGGAGGGAGATGGGCTTTCCTCAGCCTTCGTAGGAAGTACAGACGCTGGGCTTTCTTGGTGATGGAACTGGTGTTGAGGGTCCAGGTGAGGTTCTCCGCTCGGTGAACACCAAGGAATTCTCCGCTAGGTGAACACCACAGGTGAGCCTTCGATGTTAAGCAGAGAATGGACACTCTGTGCTCTCCTGAAGTCAACAACCATCTCTTTAGTTTTGTCCATGTTCAGAGACAGGTTGTTTGCCCTGCACCAGTCCCATAGCTGCTGGATCTCCTCTCTGTATGCTGACTCATCATTGTAATTGATGGGACCCACCACGGTCGTGTCATCAGCGAACCTGATGACGTGGTTCAAGCTGTACAGTCATGAGTCAGCAGACTGAACAGCAGTGGACTGGGCATGCATCCCTGGGGGGTCCTGGTGCTCAGTGTGGTGGTGTTGGATATGCTGTTCCCGATCCGGACTGACTGAGGTCTTCCAGTCAGGAAGGTGTTCATGCCCAGCAGGTTAAGCTTCCCAATCAGTTGCTAAGGGATGATTGTGTTGAATACTGAACTGAAGTCCATGAACAGCATTTGAACGTATGTGCCCTTTTTGTCCAGGTGAGTTAGGGCCAGGTGCAGTGTGGTGGCAATGGCATTGTCTTTTGAGCGGTGGGGGCAGTACGCGAACTGTAGGGGGCCCAGTGTGGGGAACAACAGGGTCTTGATGTACCTCATGACGAGCCTCTCGAAGCACTTTGTGATGATTGGTGGAGTGCAACGGGATGGTAGTCATTGACAGATTTCTTTGGCACCGGGGACGATGGTGGTAGTCTTGGAGCACATGGGGAAAATGGTGCTGCTCAAGGAGATATTGAAGATGTTAATGAGAACATTCACCAGCTGGTCTGCACATCCTCTGAGCACGCTGCCAGGAATATTGTCTGGACCAGCAGCCCTCCGTGGGTTGACTCTGCATAGAGTTCTCCTCACATCAGCTGTGGCTAGACACAATACCTGGCACTGGGAGGAGGGGTGGTTTTCCTCGGCACTGCATCGTTCTGTGCCTCAAAATGGGCATAGAAGCTGTTCAGCGCATCTGGAAGTGAGGCATCACTGTCACAGACGGATGGTGTTGTCTTGTAGTTGGGGATAGCATGGTTGCGCTGCCACATGCGCTGTGTGTCCCTGCTGACGTGGAAGTGGTTGTGAATTCCTTGGGCATGTGTGTGCTTTGCCTCTCTGATGGCCTGGGATAGTTTGGCCCTCGCTGTTCTTAGGGCTGCTTTGTCTCCAGCTCTGAAGGCAGAGTCTTGGGTCCTCAGCAGCACACGCACCTCTGCAGTCATCCACAGCTTCTGATAGGGGCCTATAGTGATGGTCTTGGATATAGTGACATCATCAATGCATTTGCTGATGTAGCTGATCACTGATGCTGTGTAGTCTTCCAAGTTGATGAAGTCGCTGTCAGATGCAGCCTCCCTGAACATGTGCCAGTCAGTGTGCTCAAAACAGTATTGGAGAGTAGAGATGGCACCAGCTGGCCAGGTTGTCACCTGCTTCAGAGCTGGTCTGGATCATCTGATGAGTGGTCTGTATGCTGGGATTAGCATAACCGAGATGTGGTCTAATAGCTGAGGTGGGGGTGGGGCTCCGCTTGATATGCAGCGGGGATGTTTGTGTAAACAAGATCAAGTGCATTCGCCCCTCTTGAAGCAAAGTCCACATGTTGGTAAAATCTAGGGAGTACTGACTTGAGATTCGCATGGTTGAAATCTCCGGTGACAATAAACAGTCCATCAGGATGTGCATTCTGCAGGTCGTTAATAGCCCCATGCAGTTCGCAGAGTGCCGCTACAGCGTTTGAACGAGGGGGAATGTATACTGCTGTTATAAGGACAGCGGTGAATTCCCGTGGTAAATAAAAAGGTCTGCATCTGACAGTCATGAACTCCACCAGCAACAAGCAGTAACTGGAGACAAGCACTAAGTTCTAACACCATTCCATGTTGATGTACATGCACAAGCCACCACCGCAAGCTCCAGTGTCCATATCTCATAAGAGCCAGAAGGAACAACAAAATTAGCACCATTTGTATCCAGAGTGGCCACTGCGATGCTACTGCTGCGCCGCTACTACGGCGCCGCCATCTTGGCAAGTTTCTTGGCAAATTACTCACATGCTTCTATTAATGCTTCCTGTTAACCATGTGCTGAACATTCTGCATTAGACATGGATTAGAAGACCTGTAAAATAAATGGTCAATATAATGAAATCTGTTGACATCGCTTCTCAGTTTTTTTAATACTGATGACAAAATCTCTTCACAATAAAATGTAATTGTTATTCCTGTCGGGTGGACACTGTGTAGCTTTCAGAAAGAAAAGGACATTTGTTAACCTTAAGTGTTCCTTACTAATTAAAGTTGCAGTTGTGTAAACTCTCTCCCTCTTTCTCACCCTTCCTTATCCTTATTTCTATCACTCTCACGCTGCCTCTCTATCCCTATCCACTTTGATCCCAGTTCTCTCTTCATGGCCCAGGCCTCCCTGCGTGCAGGACCACTGCATACCAAAGCAGAAACCACTCGCTGTAACACTTAATAGACGCCAGGCTCGATGTTTTAGCGCAGCAACCCCCAGACCATTTGGTCAAATGCTGATAACGTTTAATTGCGAGGGAGACTAGATCACCTCGGGAGGTTAGTTTCCCTGTTCGTATAGTCATAAATACATGGTAAAACTTAAAAATAGCCAGGAGCCAAGTCATGAGCAGCTAACTGTATGACCATCGGTGTATCTGTGCTGTTTTTAATGATAAAGAAACCATATTTGGTCTTGTTCGGGAGCATAAAATGTGGCAGATACGAGTACGCAGATGTAATTTTACTATTCTTTAATGGGAAAAAGTTATGTAAAATTATTTCAGCTGAGCTCAAATTAATACTTCCCAAATTCAAAGTATAGATACACCTGGTCAAATATTACTCCAATACAAGTAGAAGTTGTTCACTTAAATTTTTACTTCTAGAGTTAAAGTGCTGGAATACTTGCTTTTAAAAATACCTAAGTATTCAAAAGTACATTTTCTTTTTACTGTCAATACATTGTTGTATTGTTGCCACAATACATTTACAGAGCCTAATGACTCTGAAACAACCTACTGAATGCGCTGACTTGCTTGTGGAACCTGTAGAATAAAAAGCTTGTGGAATATGCAACAAAGCCTATAGAAACACAGTTAAATCGAATGCTTCCTCCATAAAAGACGGTGTAGCTTCAGTTAAGCAGACCCTAGGTTAACTCAGTTTGTTGTAGGTTAGGTTCATTTTACTTCTACTACATAGCATTGCCTGAAATGTTGAACAGGTCGATGACCCTCATCACTGCTTGATTCCTGCCCCCCCCTCGTCTTATTGGGATCGGGTCCCTTTGTGTGACCTTACTAATAGTACTGTGCTTATCTGACAAGATTAAAACATATATTTCTGAAAAGACTTTTGTCAGTAACGTTAATTCGGCAGTGGATTCACACAGGACCTGGTGTTATGTCCCAAATGGCTTCCAAGCCAAAAGGTTTCCGTACGTGTTCACACGCTGTGTTAATGTGGTGCACCCTAATATATGCGCATTTTTGTGTCTGTGTTTTTTTTTTTGTTTTTCTTTTTTAAAGAATATTATTTATATATTAATATTGCCAAATTAAGTAGGCCTATTGTAGATGTACCTTACTTATTTAGTTAGTTTTTTGCTAACTGTAAGCAACAAAACACAAGCATTAGGCCTTAGTTTAGCTGTAAAGAGAAGAGCGGAACCAATGAGCCCAGCAGGTGTTGCGCACAGTTTTCCTAAGGTGGGGGTTTCTGCCCTCTCCTCAGAGATAATTGGGAAGAGAAATGGTGGTTCGCATCTTAACTCTTTCAGTTGGAACATTTGTGTTTTTCAGGTTAGTATACTGTGAAAACAACCAAAAACCTACCTCCCAAGGTTAAAATTTATGAAGCATGAGTGTGATGAGTTTAGTTAGTGAGAGTGAGTGTTAGTTTTCGACTGTACGAAAGTGTGAGAGTATAGAGCCGCCTAAAGCCTAGTTTATACATGCCAATGCCACCCTTACAAACGGTGGCGTGTGCCAAAAGTGACATCAAAATGACGTCAAGGCGGTGCGCTTTGGTGTTGTTTCGGCTGGTCGTGCACCTCTCGATTCTTGTAACCTGGCGCGCGCAGCGCATAGCATATGGACAAGCTGGAGGCAAGAGTCTGTGAGCAGGTCCGTCTTTAACAGGCATGTCTGCGGTCGAAAAATGTATTTATTTTCGGATGGACCTCGCCAAAAGTGAGCGGGTGCGACTTTCACGGTTCACGGTGTGACTTTCACGGACACCTCTTGTGTCACAACTGTGGCGTACTCAATGGTTTGTGATTGACATTTTGGGTGGAAGTAACAAAAATTACTGGCTGTAAACAATAAACCCAACTAACAAAAATTACTTGCTGTAAACAATAAACCGAAGTAACAAACATTGCTTCCTGTAAACGATGAATGTCAGTTGCATTTATCAAATAAACTGACAATTTAGCACTTATTTTTCAGTTCACATTCATTTTTACCCCTCTTTTTTTCAATTCACATGCATTTTCATCACCTCCATTTTTATCAGTTAATTTTTTTTACTTCCACCCTTGAGGCTACTTTCCTTAAAAGATAAATGACAATTTTGTGTTGTGAATGATGGATGTAAATGATGAAACATGGTTCTGTTTTCATCATATCACGACTCTTTTAATCAAATCACGAGATAATTTATCACTCTGTTTTTCATTTCACATCCATTTTACTGCGCTATTTTTCAATTCAGATGCATTTTCATTACCTCCATTTTTAATCGGTTAATTTTTGATACTTCAACCCCTCATAGCTGTTGAGTTTAACGAGATTCAGTGTTCGTACGGTCATGAAAAACCTGAAAAAGTCATGGAATTTGAAAATAGCAATTTCCAGCCCTAGCGAAGTTTTTGAAAAATAAATAAACGCAGAAAATTTTGGAAAAGTGTGACAGAGGGCTCTGTCTCAGGCCGTGAGCGGCGCCTTTTCCCCCCCAAACCAACCACTTTTCCATAATTGTACTTTGTTCGTCCGTGTTTGTGTCCTGTTACGTGTACGTCATTCATACATATCTATAATACACCCATTCTAATCACATATTGTGTTAGCTTCGAGGGTGCACACTCGAAGCACGCAGCAGGTTATCCGGTTCCATACACACAAACATTTCCAATTCACGTTCCATTCTTACAGTTTAAAACACCCTACAAACACCTCCAATTACACCTAAATGTTTGTTAGCGTCTTTACTGTTTGTTTTACCGTTAGCATCTTTATCAGGTTACACACGTACACAATTACCCAGATAAATGTTTGTCCCGTCTTTATTATACATGTCGCTTGGTTTGCATATTTGTATTGCGTTGTAGTGTTTGTTGGATTGTCGTGTCTCCATCTGTTTTCTCTGTTTGTCCGTCTGTTTGGTTGTCGGCGTTACAGTAGCCTGGGACTACCGGTGCAGGGGAGGACCAAACAGAACTGGTGGAATGCAAATTCATTTATTTGGTTTAGCTGGGGTGGCGCATGCGTGATGCACGTGGGGAAGGGGCCACTCCAGGGAAAAGGGGTTTTTATGTTAAAATGTAATGATCGGCTGTTACCAGCCAGAAATGGTGAAAGTGAACAATTACTGTGGAGTGTATATTTGAGTTTGTGATTGTGTATATGTACAGGGGTGAATAATTAATTGCCATTTTATTTTAAATCAACAAAGGGGAAGCTGGTATGTTCTGAGGGGAGGGGCTTACAGTACAAAAGGGGGTTTTTCATTATTGTAGGTGTGGGAGACAGGAGAAACAGAGTGTAGCTGTGGTGTAGTGAATTGAACGTAGTGAGAATTGATAGTAGCAATTTGTTTATTTGTTTATCTATATATTTTGTTTGTTTGATGGTTTATTTATTTGTTTATCTCTATATATATATTTTGTTTGTTTGTTTTCTTGTAACTATATATCCATTTTTTCTTCCTGTAAATATTTGCCGTTTTGGACATTTTTTTTTTCACTTTTCTTCACTTGGGACTGGATTTTTGTTGTTGCACTGTAAATAAAACACCGTGCACTTACGTGCTATTTGCGGCGGAGCCATTCTTTTTGTTTATTTTTGGTGTGCTTTGGGCCACCCGAACCCCTGTTCGGCGTCACCCTGCCACAAAAAGTCATGGAAATTTGCTTCGCAGACAGTCGTTTAGAGTAGGCTAAATGTGGTTCAGTAGGGCTGTAACAAATGCCACTTTTTGCCAACTGAATTTTAGCCAAGCTTTTTCGAACGAAGCTTCAAATGTCTCTGACGTGACGTCATCGTTTTGGCCTGTTGTGTCGGAATACTCAGTAATATGAAAAGAGAGATGATGAATATGAGGAACTACAAGTCTCTCTCTCTCTCTCTCTCTCTCTCACTCACTCACTATCTAAGCCGCTTATCCTAACTAGGGTCGCGGGGGTTGCTGGAGCCCAGCGGTCACAGGGCGAAAGGCGGGGAAACACCCTGGACAGGTCGCCAGTCCATCGCAGGGCAGACACACAGACAATCACACTCACACACACAATCATACCTAGGGACAATTTAGTGTCTCCAATTCACCTAACCTGCATGTCTTTGGACTGTGGGAGGAAACCCACGCAGACCCGGGGAGAACATGCAAACTCCACACAGAAAGGACTCTGGCCGCCCGGCCGGGAATCGAACCCGAGACCTTCTTGCTGTGAGGCGACAGCGCTATCCACTGCGCCACCGTGCCGCCCCTCTCTCTCTCTCTCTCTCTCTCTCTCTCTCTCTCTCTCTCTCTCTCTCTCTCTTTTTTTTTAAGTTTAACACTCTTTAATAGACATTATTTACATTATCTAATCCATAGTTCGCTGTCTGCGCGGTGTCGACGGTTGGCATTCCTTCCATAGCTGCTTAAACATTCAGAAATAATACAGTGATAATCTGCGCTGTGGGCTAAACTAAATTTAGCCGTAACTAACGATATTGTAGACCTTAATTTACTAAGATAAACATTTTACGAACTCAGAAATGAACTTACACTTTTCAGATGGTTTCCCTGATTTGTTGTTGAGTGATGGTACACGGGTTTTATCTTGCATATCTGGCTCTCCGCTTTTTTTTTTTTTTTAAATCGTCATTAAGCTTAAAATGCTTCCAAATTACGAGTCAGTATCTCCTAATTATGAATGTAGCTGCCCAATTTTCAAGTTCAAGTTCAAGTTTATTTAGAACCCAATATCACTGTTTACAGTCTCAAAGGGCTTTACAGGCCACAACAGTCAAATCAAAATATGACAATTTGCTGCGACCTCCCAATCTGCGGCACCCTATAGTGAACTATAAAATTATAAAATTCTGGAAATATAGTAGGACAGGAAAAATACTGAATTTGCTAATGTTAATTATCTTTTGAAAAATTAAACGGTAGAAGTGTCAAAAGAAGTTAAAAGTTGCCAGTAAGGGCTGAGAGCGTTACATCGGCAAACCAAAAATAATTTGGTGGTTTTCAATCCTGAAGTGAACTGTGCGTTCTTGCTAAGAAACAGTTGGGTTTATAGCAAAGTGCATAAACAATTTATGCCAGTAGCGAATGTCGTGCTTAGGCTACATTGAATCTTTGCAGAACAACACAGTACAGTACTTTAATAACATTATTAGAATTACAGGCTAACGCTCCTTCTCTGAGTGAATACATTGTGCGTTTTTTGTGCCGTAAAATGTTTGCATATGAAGAGTGTCTGGCATTGCCGGAAGCGAATTTTCACAATGTAGTTTGGCAGGGGAATGCTCATTAATATTCATGAAGAAGTGCCACCTGAACGTTGTATCGACCAAACAGGTAGCGCTTCTTTTATGAAGTCCTCCCCTGCCACACTACACATTTCAAAAATTCGCTTGCTGGAAACTATAACATAGTGCGCGCCTCAATTTCGTAATTATGAGAAAAGATCTCGTAATTATGAGATATTTTCTCGTAATTACAAGGTAAGGTGTCAAAACCTTTTTTTCTTTTGTGAATGCAATGCGCTTCCGTAGAGGTAGGAGTCACGAGCGAATGTTATTCCTAGTTTATGCACGAATTTACGACGCCTTTGATAGAGAGCAACACGACGTTTTCATTACTGAAATTCAAAAAGTGCAAATGTTTTTACTGGCAAAATTGTTTGTTAAATGATAATAGTAGGCCACTTTGACATCTAAATTTCTTGTATTTGTCACGCTGGTGGTGTGGTGCAGGACCCAAGTGCAAAGACACGATGATGAAGGTGACAAAACGGAGGACTTTACTTAAAATGAAGATCAAAATACAAGTACAAACTGAAACAAAACCGATAACAAAAGGTGCAGCATAACAGTGTGCTCTAAAACACAAACAACGATAGACAAGAGACAAGGGAAACACAAGGGCTTAAATACAAGGGAGAACTTAACAGGGCAAAGCATGATTGGTAGAAATGAACAAGGTTAATAAATGAGACAAACAGGAACAGGTGAGGGGCGGAGACAGACACAGAACAAGAGCACAAAGACATATCAAACTAAAAGTCCAAAATGGAGGTGCAGGCTGTGACAGTATTACCGCAGCGATTACCTTAAAACTGCAACCGAGCACCCTTCCTAATCTTAGACGGTTTAATTTCACAATCAAATGCCAGTTCAGTGAACGAGGCTTCAAATTTTTCAGTACAGCCCTATGGTACAGTTAAGATCGACTGAGAAAAATCTATATTGGTTAAACAATTTTTTAATATTCGGGCAGATCAGTCACGTCACTTTACTTTATGTTCTCTGCTTGGGGTAAGGCCAGACTCTGACGTGAGTTGCAGCTTGTACTTAAACGAAATGTAAATTCACGCAATACCGGGAAAATGGCGATTTAATCATGTCTGGCTTCAAACTGCAGAGCTTGTTATTAATTTTAGTTAAAATATAATGTAGTTAATTTTGACATGGATTTTTATTGTTATTTTTCATGTATACACAGACTTACACAGAGAATGCAGAGATAAAATTTTGCCGAAAAGTCATGGAAATCTATTGGTAAAAATGTGTATGAACCCTGGAGCTGTAAGCAAGCACAGTTTATTCTCGGCAGAAAAGCACAGTGAAACAGGGCAAAAATGACACAAGAGGGCAGTGAGTGGGTTGTGGGAGAAATCTGTTACACTAGACAGAAGTAGATTGTGTATTGTACATACATGTTGTCAGGGTTCCTGCATGAACTATTTCCCCTGTTGTGCCCCTGCTGGCCATGTTGGAGTTAGCTGTCATTTGTTTTTGGTTTTGTCATGTGCTTTTGTTTATTTTGGTTTTCCATGTGCCCTGGCCCCGCCCCTCACTTGTCATTGTGCTCACCTGTGTCTCGTTGAAGTTGTAATTAGTCTGTCTATTTAAACCCTGCCTGTTCTACCCTTTGTTTGTCATTTCGTACTGCTTTCCACAGTGTGTCGTGCCAGCCTTTTGTTATCTTGATTGTCTTCTGTTCTTGACCTCTGCCTGTTTTTTGACTTTGTTTGCCTGTTGGATTTTGCCTCTTCTGCCTGCCTGCCTTGCCCTGCACCTGGTTTTGAATCTTTTGCCTGTCTCTGGAATTTGCCTTTGCCTTCTGTTTTTGGATTGTTCACTTGCCTCTGACTGCTCTATGGTATGACCCCTGCTTGTTTTTTGGATTCCGATTTCGGTCAAGTGTATTGAAAGACTTTTGCCTGGCAAAATAAACATCTCATTAATTTCAGTGAGTCTGCAATTGAGTCCCCTGTTTTCCCTGACAACACGAACTGACCATAATGGATTCAGCAGACCCCAGCCAGCTTCGAGAGGTTCTCGCTCGACAGGGTGAAATGTTGGGAAGACATGAGGGCCATTTTGCCAGCATAAACCAATCAATGGAGGCCTTCTCTGCCACTCTGACCAGCATGACTTCCCAGTTACAACAGATCCAGCTGGCACTGAAACCTAGCCATGCACCACCAGTAACGTCATCCGCACCCCAGCAAACCACCCAGCAAACCCCTCCAGCTCAGCCGGCCCGAGAGCCCCGCCTGCCACCACCCGAATCATACAACGGCGAACCAGGAACCTGCAGGTCCTTCCTCTCGCAGTGCTCTCTGGTTTTCGAACTCCAGCCCACTACCTTTCCCACTGATCGAGCCCGGATTGCATATATCATCACTTTACTGTCTGGCCGAGCAAGAGAGTGGGGAACGGCAGTGTGGGAGACTCAGGCTCCATTCTGTAACAGCTACCAGGCATTTTGTGATGAGATGAGGCGGGTCTTTGACCGTTCCCAGCATGGGAGAGAGGCCGCCAGAGAGTTGCTGAGAGTCCGGCAGGGAGTCCGCTCAGTCTCAGATTATGCTATCCAGTTCCGCACTCTTGCCACCACGACCAACTGGAATACTGAGGCCCAATACGATGCCTTCCTGAACGGTCTGTCTGAGGCCATTAAGGATGAGCTAGCCACCCGGGAGCTACCAACTGGCTTTCAGGATCTAATAGATTTGGCCATACGAATCGACAACCGCATGAGGCAACGCCGTCAGGAATGGAGTACTGAAGGATCACGGGGTACCTCCAGGAGTCATGTGTTCACTCGCCAGCCTGAGTCAGGGTCATCTTCACCAAGTCATCTGTCACCATCAACTGTCCCTCCAGAGCCCATGCAGGTCGACCGCACCCGTCTGTCCGTCTCAGAGAGGCGAAGGAGGATCAGCAGCAACTCCTGCCTATACTGTGGTCAGCCTGGCCACTTTGTGTCCACCTGTCCGGTAAAAGCCAACGCTCACCCGTGAACAGGGGATTACAGGTGAGCGATACTCCTCTTTCCCGATCCCCTACCACACGTACTCTGTTCCCAGCTTACCTTGTCACTGACAGCCATAGACACATTATTTCAGTGCTCATCGACTCTGGGGCAGAGGGGAACTTTATGAACGCAGGCCTGGCCGCCCGACTCGGAATCCCTGCCACTCCACTGCAGTCCCCAGTGGAGGCCAATGCACTAACGGGAGTAAGGCTTGCTCGGATCACTCACACAACAGCTCCGGTGAGACTTCTCATTTCTGGAAATCACTGGGAGAATATTGTATTTCATTTGATTGATTCACCTCAGGCATCTGTTGTTCTAGGCCATCCCTGGCTAGCTCAGCACAATCCCCACATTGACTGGTCCCGTAATAAGGTTCTAGAATGGAGCTCCTTCTGTTCAAATCACTGCCTCCGTGCTGCTCAGGCTCCTTCAACCCCCGTTCCCTCATCTCCAGAGGAGCCTCCTGACCTGTCCTCAGTTCCTCCTGAATATCGGGATCTCAGCATGGTGTTTAGTAAAGCACGAGCCACTTCTCTGCCACCTCACCGTCCATATGATTGTGTCATAGAGCTGCTTTCTGGGACTTCACCACCCAGAGGTCGTTTGTACTCCCTGTCACCACCAGAGACTGAAGCCATGAACAGGTACATACAGGACTCTCTAGCAGCTGGCATAATTCGCCCTTCCTCTTCCCCAGCGGGAGCGGGGTTCTTCTTTGTGGCCAAGAAGGATGGGACTCTTCGTCCCTGTATTGATTACAGGGGCCTCAATGAGATCACTGTAAAGAACCGCTACCCGCTTCCCCTAATGTCGTCTGCTCTTGAACTGCTGCAAGGTGCCACAGTTTTCTCCAAACTTGATCTCCGCAACGCCTACCATTTGGTCCGCATAAAGGAGGGAGATGAGTGGAAGACTGCCTTCAATACCCCATCAGGCCACTATGAGTATTTGGTTATGCCATTTGGTCTCACTAATGCCCCTGCCGTCTTCCAATCCTTTGTTAATGACATCCTTAGAGATATGCTAAATCTGTTTGTCTTTGTCTACCTGGATGACATCTTAATATTTTCCAGATCACTCCCTGAACACATCCAACATGTCCGACGGGTGCTCCAGCGTCTCTTGGAGAATCAGTTATTTGTGAAGGCAGAGAAGTGCGAATTCCACAAGAGCACCATCTCGTTCCTGGGCTATGTGATCACGGCAGGAGGGATTCAAATGGATCAGCAAAAGATAAAGGCGGTGGAGAATTGGCCCCAGCCCACTTCCCGTCGCGACTTGCAACGGTTCTTAGGGTTTGCCAATTTTTATCGCCGCTTCATTCGCAATTTCAGTACCCTGGCAGCCCCCCTCACCTCCCTGACTTCATCCAAACTGAGATTTTGTTGGAACCCAGCTGCCGAGAGGGCATTCTCTGAGTTGAAGAGGCGGTTCACCTCGGCTCCCATCCTCATCCAGCCTGATCCTGCCCGCCAATTCATTGTTGAGACGGACGCATCTGACGTGGGAGTGGGTGCCGTTTTGTCTCAGTTTTCTGCTGTTGACGGAAAACTACACCCTTGTGCCTTCTACTCCCACAGATTAACCCCCACGGAGAGTAATTATGACATCGGAGACCGGGAGTTACTGGCTGTCAAACTTGCTCTGGAGGAATGGAGGCACTGGCTCGAGGGGACGAGTTCTCCTTTCTTGGTTTGGACAGATCATAAGAACCTTGAATATATCAGGTCTGCAAGACGTCTCAATTCCCGTCAGGCCCGCTGGTCTCTCTTTTTTGCTCGCTTTAACTTTACCCTGTCTTATCGCCCTGGTTCCAAGAACTGCAAACCAGATGCCCTCTCCCGTCAGTTTCAGGCATCTGAGGAGACGCCGGAGGTCACTACAATTCTCCCCGAGCGATGTCTGGTCGCAGCTGCTCGATGGGATATCGAGTCGGTGGTCCGATCTGCACAGCAGGGTGAGTCTGGACCCAGCTCTTGTCCTCCTAACCTCCTGTATGTTCCTCAATCTGTCCGCTCCCAGGTTCTCCAGTGGGGACACTCCTCAAGGCTCTCCTGTCATCCTGGGATCCGACGTACGGCTACCTTCATCACTCGGATGTTCTGGTGGCCTTCCATTAGGGACGATGTTCATAGTTTTGTCTCAGCCTGCCCAGTCTGCGCCCAAAACAAGTCCTCCAACCGACCCCCTTCAGGCCTACTACAGCCCCTGACAGTTCCCAAGAGACCCTGGTCCCACATAGCACTGGACTTTGTGACTGGATTGCCTCAATCTAATGGTAACACCACCATATTAACTATCGTGGACCGTTTTTCAAAATCTGTGCATCTGGTCCCTCTTCCCAAGCTACCCTCTGCTAAGGAGACTGCCCTCCTCCTCATTCAGCATGTTTTCAGGCTTCATGGTTTACCCACGGAAGTAGTGTCAGACAGAGGACCACAGTTCACCTCTCACTTCTGGAAGGCTTTTTGTAAGTTGCTTGGAGCAAAGGTTAATCTCTCCTCTGGTTTTCACCCACAGACTAATGGCCAGACTGAACGGGCCAACCAACAACTGGAAGTGATGCTCCGCTGCCTGTCCTCCCAAGAACCCTCCTCCTGGAGCCAACAACTTCCCTGGGTTGAATATGCTATTAACTCCCTACCCTCTTCCTCCTCTGGTCTGTCCCCTTTTCAGTGTTGCCTGGGCTATCAGCCCCCCCTGTTCCCTGCCCAGGAGGAGGAGGTCGGAGTCCCTTCAGCACAAGCATTCATCCGGAGATGTCTACGGACCTGGAAGCGTGCTCGGAGGGCCCTGCTTCGTTCCACAGCCAGGATAAAACTACATGCTGATCGTCATCGCCGCACGGCTCCTCGCTATCGTCAAGGTCAGCGCGTGTGGCTTTCCGCCCGCGACATTCCCCTGAGGGTGGATTCCCGCAAGTTGGCCCCTCGTTTCATTGGTCCCTTCCCCATCGCCAAGGTGATCAGTCCTGTCGCTGTGAGGCTGAGACTCCCCTCCACTCTCCGTCGTATCCACCCTACATTTCATGTCTCACAAGTTAAGCCCTTCATCCGCAGCCCCCTCTGCCCTGCTCCCAAGCCCCCTCCTCCCCCCCGCCTCATTGATGGCTCAGAGGCCTTCACGGTGCGCCGTTTATTGGATGTGCGGCGCCGGGGTCGCGGACTTCAATACCTCGTTGACTGGGAGGGCTATGGTCCTGAAGAGAGGTGTTGGGTCCCAGGTCGGGACATCCTTGACCCCACACTCATCCAGGAATTCCACCGTCTCCATCCCACACAACCCGTTGGGACGCCAGGAGGCGCCCGTAGGAGGGGGGGTACTGTCAGGGTTCCTGCATGAACTATTTCCCCTGTTGTGCCCCTGCTGGCCATGTTGGAGTTAGCTGTCATTTGTTTTTGGTTTTGTCATGTGCTTTTGTTTATTTTGGTTTTCCATGTGCCCTGGCCCCGCCCCTCACTTGTCATTGTGCTCACCTGTGTCTCGTTGAAGTTGTAATTAGTCTGTCTATTTAAACCCTGCCTGTTCTACCCTTTGTTTGTCATTTCGTACCGCTTTCCACAGTGTGTCGTGCCAGCCTTTTGTTATCTTGATTGTCTTCTGTTCTTGACCTCTGCCTGTTTTTTGACTTTGTTTGCCTGTTGGATTTTGCCTCTTCTGCCTGCCTGCCTTGCCCTGCACCTGGTTTTGAATCTTTTGCCTGTCTCTGGAATTTGCCTTTGCCTTCTGTTTTTGGATTGTTCACTTGCCTCTGACTGCTCTATGGTATGACCCCTGCTTGTTTTTTGGATTCCGATTTCGGTCAAGTGTATTGAAAGACTTTTGCCTGGCAAAATAAACATCTCATTAATTTCAGTGAGTCTGCAATTGAGTCCCCTGTTTTCCCTGACACATGTAGAAAATTATCTCTCTTAAGAGATATACCTTTTGACATTTATTTTCGTGTAGGAAAGTTAGGCAAGCAGTGCTTGTTTTGCTTGCCCTGATGGCACACCACTGATGGCTTTGTATACCTGGCCGAATATATCAACCAATGGAACTTGTGAATGTAGCATCAGAAGATGCACTGGCATGGCAAGCACAAGCATGACACACCCTTAAGAACAGAAAGATTCATAAAGACTCATTAAACTTTTTTGCCATACACTGGTTAACACATCAACAGAATAATTTTTTTTAGGAAAGCACATTTAATTTTGAGCAGCATAAGAATAATCCTGGGATGACAAACCACTGATCCGGGGCTGGAAGTACTAATGTCACTGCAAAGAATACACACATGTACAACCCCACACTTATTCACTCACACATACACACACACATAACACCGTACTAACTGACACACACGCATGCGCACACACATGCACGCACGCGCGCGCACACACACACACACATAACCCTACACTGATTCACACATACATAGGGATGCCCATGTAATCAATGGAAGTTGAAAAGCAGCGGCACTGTTTCAGTCAGTGAGGCCTTACCCTCTGTCTGACACACAACTGACAGTTCTCTTTACACAACCATTTTACATCCTGTGGTCTTCTTCATGTACATTTATGCACATTTATGAAAATGAAAGTCATTTAATTTAAAGACATTTCGTTGATTGAGACAGAAAAAATCTTGCACTAAGAAAATGTTTTAGTGTCCTTTAGTAAAGAAGGCCCTGATTAGGCTCTACCTAAGTGAAGGAGTTGTCTCCATATGACTGGAATGTCAAAACAACACACCCATTGTTTACACTGGCACATGAGCCGGCTGGCATCACAGCACTGCACAGTGCAAGAGTGGAGAATGAGTGACACTCACACTGAATACACAGCCTCATCCATGGACTTCATTTGGACAAAGCAAACCAGACAATTATTTACATTTCTGTGTCTGCCCACTGTTTATGGAAAGAAAAATGAGAGAAGACCAGTCCTTTGTCATGGCACACTCATGGCCATGGCTCTGTTAACATAAACCACCTACCTGTCTGAGTCTTTGTCCTCCTCTATACAATGGTCAACAGAACATTGTGTTGTCATCACGTGTCATCAAAGTCATGCTGTTCTGTAAAATAAAATGATCTGGGCATTTATTTAGACAAAAACAGGGAAATCTTGTGTATTGGTGATGTAAGAGGAGAGAGTGGGTTTGTTGATATGACATAGATGATCAGTGAGCTGAAAAATGTTGTCATACAGGCCTCCTAATTTCCACAAATGGTTGTAGTGGCGAACCAGTGGACAAGGGCCATGGGAAGAAAAAAGCCCCAGAATACCACCACTAAATACTCCCCCCAGCTCCTCTCCACAGTTGTGTGAGTACCCTAAACCTCACTCTGGCCCCTACAATATGTTGGATAGTCTAAAGAGTTCCCCTGACTTTGGCAGATACTGTGCAGGCCACTTGTGTGGGTTTAGGAAACCTTGGTGAAGACACAGGCTGAGATGGATGAGGCATCCTCACCTCAAAGGAGTGAAAGATCAGTCAAAGCCCAGTCCACCTGACCCGTCAGACCGGAGAACACACATCCATCACAATTCCAATTATGGAATCCCATTACACAGAGACAGATGGAGTTTTACTAAAGATCCCCAGCCAAACAGAGGCTGGGAATATCTCTATACTCACTTAAAAACACAGCTAAACTTACAGGCACAGAGAGGGGATGCCCTTCTGTCCGCAGAAATGTAATGTGAGTATATGGTACTTTATCAGTGGATTTATTTTGCTTGTTTGAATGAAGTCCTTCAGAGAAAAAGATTTGTAAAAGCCCAAAATGTAAAAAGGTTATTCTATTTTTGACTTGATGCAGAGGTCCAGAATTTAATCATGACCAATAATATAGTAACTGCCAAAAATCCAATAAAACATAATGTATTAAGTCCAGTAATGTGACAACTGGCCAGTGATATAATAAATATTAAGTAATTTAATACCATTTTGGTTGATAATGTACTTACATTAATGAATGTATTACATCATTGGCTGGTTATTGTACTATTGTCTTCATTACCATTTTTCTTTTAAAGAATAATGTAATATCGATGATACTATCCCATACCTACCTGTAGAAATCCTGGAATCTGTCAAGTTCACCCTTAGTATGGACATGACTTCTGATATTTAACAGAGTTTATAACTCTTCCCACGACCTACAAAGCCCATTTCTCCCTGTAATTATACATCTGAGATTCACTTGCTGACCATTTAAATATTAACAAGAAACGCAACAGCAAAAAACATTTTTACACGTTGTGTAAAAGACTTTTCACCAAGTCTTATTCTTACTCTATCAAACTTGAAGCATTTGACCTGTTTTATCTGAATGTTATACTGTCATTCATTAAAACCTTATTACTGGTATAATAATGTAATAAGTTGCTGATAATGTTATTTCAGTATTGGCCATGATGTTGTATTACCGTTTCATAATTTAATTTCATTATTGGCCAATTACTACACTACTGGTCTTATTACATTACGTTTTATTACATTACTGGCAGTTTGGCCTCCATACTAAGCCAATAATGTAATAACTTGCCCATAGTGTAAAAAGTTTTTACACCGTGGGCCTTATTATTGATTTCTGATGGGTGTTGTTTTAGTGTCAGTGACTGAGGGAGAAGCAAGCCGCTCGTGGAGATCTTTGATGAACAGGACTGTTGCTCTTCTAACTAACTTTGCAAAGAGGGTATTGAATGTATGTTTATAATACACTGATAAGAAAGCAAAAAGAATAAGCAAATGACAAAGTCTTGTTTATTCCTCCTTACCGCTCATATCTTTTAAATTCAGGGAAAGGCAGTTAGATGCAAACAGTTGATATGAGTGTTTTGAAGGGACTGGCTCTGTGAGATCTCAGACTCCATTTAAATAGGCCTGAACCCTGCACCCCACTCTTATGGGCCTGAACCCTGCACCCCGCTCTTATGGGCCTGAACCCTGCACCCCGCTCTTATGGGCCTGAACCCTGCACCCCGCTCTTATGGAGGAAACAGTCATTTCTGCCTTTTTTCAACAAATTTAGATAAGCAAAAAATAAAATATGAAGTTAGTCATGTGGCTGGCATGGATTCTGGGCCAGGTGCTTTTGATGGTGGGATCTTTCAAGAGGCTCTTTGGACTGTGGAAAAGTCCTCCGATAAAAAATGGCCTGTCTCTTCATGCAGTGCTCTGGTGTTACAGCCCAAATGAAAGGAGCAGTCTTTGGTCACGCATACTGAAACCTAACAAAACATTTTAACCTTGATCAAGAGTCAAACCAATCTCTTTATTGTTATTTTTCTTATGGAGACTCACTCACTCGCCTTATTGTCAGATAATAACTGGCCATCCCTTATCTGACATGGTCATATGACATGACCTAGATATACCTAATAAAAGGTCAAATGCAGTTGTAATTACTATACCACTGGTAAAGCTCAGTTATGAGACAAACTATTAAGGTATGACATAGTTGACTGAGCAACATCCATAGTAACCTCAGGGTGTCTAATGTGTCATAAAAACCTCTTCTATGTGTCTGAAAACACATATTGTGTGTTCTGTCATGATATGAGAAATATTCCCTCAGTTATGACACACTATGGTGTTTTCCCAAGCAATGATACTTCACAGGGGACAAAAGCAGTGAGTATCTGCCTGTCATGAATATTATATAAATCCCTGCATTTTCTGGCTACACGCAGACGGTGCGGTAGACACTGAATTTTCACTTATCAGGACAGGCCATGTCACAGAGAGATGAGTCAATGCTGGAATGTGTTGTTAATGAAACATTAACAAGCCTCACAGTTATCTGCTTCTTCCTCTTGTTTTCCTTGAGAGGAGTGTTAGTTTGTGTCATAACCAGGCTATGTCTCTGGCTGTGTACAGTTCTGCTTAGATGTGCTCTCTTATTGAATAAGTTATGTTGCGTTAATAACACAACCCTGTCCATTTGCTGCATAGTGACCACGTCAAATGAAGTGTTACCAAAAACAGTTATTTTTTTTAGCACCTCCAAACACTGAAAAACAACAAAATAACAGCAAAGCAAGATAACTGAAGCTGCGGAATTATGAGCCATGACAGAGGAGAGGGCAGGAAAACAACCCTAATGTAACATGAGCTGAACCATGCTCTATTCTTTTCCAATTTGGAGAAATAGTGAAATGGAGGTTGCATGAAAACACATCCTACTGTTTCTGCTCTGGTTAATCTCAACTCCACAGCTATTATTCCTGCACTCTGCATTCCCTCTTTTCTTCCATGAAGATTTATTGGTTCCCTTTTTTAGTGCTTCACTTTTCTGGGGCAAAATATAGTGACACTAAACAGGGAGCCTATAGAGGTGCTTTGGTCTGAAGATGACAGAAGGGTTAGAATATGGTTCCTATAACAGAAACCAGCTGTCAGCTCCTGCCCTCTACCTGTCAGGCTCTCTTTCTCTCTCTCTCTCTCTCTCTCTCTCTCTCTCACACACACGCACACACACACACACACACACACACACACACACAAACATAAACATACACATGTTCACACTCGCACACACATCAACACAAACACCTACTGACATTCTAGAATCACACCATGCACATACATCAGGAAACCTCTGTACATAGCTCTGAAAATAATTTATCAAGCCTTTTCATCCCAGGATGTGTGAGGTCAGATGTTTTCATGTCTCTTAGAGCCTAATATTCAGATAAATGAACAGATATCTGTGCAGGTCACCATGCTAATGTATAAACATCTCATTTCACTTTTAAAGGTCTAAGTTATGACATAGCAAAGTGTAGGGGATGGTGGTTAATGTTTACTGCTGTTAATTCAATTTGTGACTGGAGTGGACAAATTATGTTAATAGGCATATACGTTATTTACTAATAAGTTCTGAAGGAAGTAATGAAATCTTGAGAGTTAGCATAGCTTGTGGACAAGAAGTACAAGCTGACATGGATAAAATATAATGAAGATTAATGAGGATAATAAGAAATATAAATATGGGAGTTTTATAAATTGATATAATGTGAGTGAGAACAACCCAGGCCAACAAACTTATCTGCAAGCTAGAAATGATGGAATGCAGAAAGGACAAGAACAGGTCTCCTATCTGTCCATAAGACCTAATGAATTTATTCTCCTTCCTGTCAGTCAGATGTAATGGATTTATTCTAGCTACAGTTAGAGTTGTTATCAGAGGTGTTTGTTACACAAAGGCAGGAGATGGAAAGGCCCAGGCCATCTCTAGCCTGGAGGTTAGCTCCAAGTTCTTAAAGAGGATGAGACTGACTCTTGGTCTACTAGGGTATGGAGGTTTGATGATGAGGACATGGGGTCCCATTGGACCCCATGCTTTGCTGAAGCTTTGTCTGAGATAACGAAGAATTAGACACCAACAGCTTTGTTGTCTCAACAGGTCACTGTTGATTGGGGAGATATGCGACCTTGTTCCACGGCCTGACTGTGTTCCATGGGTAACAGATTTCGGTAGGGGATCAGACACAGCTGCAGATGGAGTCATTTGGACACTGATGAACTTAAACTCCTCAACCTCAACATAAAAAAGCTTATTTCCATTTTGAGGTGAACTGTGGGAGTGTTAGGGAGGCACTGTTCATTAGCTGTCAAAAGTGAAGATGGTGGGAGACACACCACACTTTTCACTATCATTGGCATGAGTCCATGACAGTTTGAGACAAGAGGTTCCCTTAAAACGTTCACGACACAAGAATCAAAGACTTATTTACAAGGCACATTCCACAATCTCTGTCTGGAATTCAGCTTTGAAACTTCAGCGAATATGTCACTCTGTAATGTCCCCCCAAACTCAGAACCCTGGCATCATGGTGTATCTGTGCTTGTGAACATGCAACGTAGTTCTGCTCTGTTGTAGTACCATTGTGAAACACAGCACTGACTTTGGATCATTGTAGGGATCATCACAAACCTGGCCAGCTCTGTGGTGGAAAATCTGATTGATGGTTTCCAGACTTTCTACGGTTTATGGGGTGGGGTGAGGTGGAGTGGGGTAGGGTGTGGAGGCTGTGGGTAAAAATGTGCCTTAGAAAATCTATCTGAATAAGACTCAGGAGTGAAAATCACCACCTCCTGCTTCTGGTTAGTGTTTGTCCATCTTAATAAAAATGCATGTGAGACTTTTCACAACACAAAAGCCTGTCTCTGAGTGACCCAGCCCCCATCCTAACAAACACCCTGTGTGGAAACCCCAGACTGGGCAGATGTGAAAACTATCAGAGGGGTATCAGAGCCAAGATGGAGCTGTCACAGCACGTTCAGGTGAGGACACTGTGTAGCACACTCTCAAACAGGATGTTTTCCTGGACACAGATGAATCTTATTTGTGGAACAAATTTTACTATTCAAGTGAAAATCAGTTTAGTTATGGACTAGGCTCCATCAATTTCCAAAATCTGCTTCAATCTGACACATATCTATGTGATTTAATAATGTAAAATAACTATAATAATTACCTGAAAGTTGTTCAGACTCTCACAGTTATTGTCTTGTTGTCATGTCCACGGTGTATATCTACTATTTATCTACTATTAGGTATTGTTTATGTATTCCACTGTTTCATCTGGTAAGGAGTTACATGGAAAAACTTTGGCAGAAAATTACAAGCAAGATGAGTTTAGTCTTTCTGTGAGTTGTTTCTTTAGAATAACAGAAACGAATGAAGTATTTTTATAAACTTCATGTTTTATTGTCAGGCAAGCTAACAGAAAACAGGGTTTAAAAAAGAGAGGTCTTCTCACTCAGGCCTGTAGGATCCACACATCCTGCTTTCAGACATATTGACCGCACATGGTCTCGTGATAGATATCTCTAATCAGTGCTGCCACTGTAATGACCCCAAGTACTCCTAACGTCAGATTTATCTTGCCCTAGACTTTCATGCTAGTTTGCTGGCAGTGGCAAGGCAAAAATGAAGCAGTGCTTTTTAACAATTTTCTGAATTTAAATGTTCAGTCTGTGTGTTAAAGAAATATGAATTTATTTTGGTCTGATTCTGAGTTTAGCTGCTATATGGTTTCACGCAGACAGATATTCCATGTGTGCACCAAGCCTGACATCATTGATTTCTACTGACTTGGACGGTTTCTCTTTCTAATTCTCACTGCACTCTCACTTGTCTCTAAGCATTTATCAGTGGCTTACAATGTTTAATTTATTCATCAGTTTAATAATGACTGAGACAGATTTCAAGCTGTTGACTTTATTTAGAAAGGTTTTATTAACATTTATTTTACTGCCTTATTAAAAACTTGACTAAAGTTGTGAAAGCTCCATCTGGCAGAGACAAATACAGTAATGATGCTTGTGAGGAATTGTGGCTGACAGTTTGGAGGGCTGCAGGGAAGTCTCCAGCGCAAACCATTTATGTTCTCTGGCCAACGTTCGAACAACTTCATAAATACAGCTGATAGAAAATAAAAGTTTTTGCCCTCATAAACTTGTAAATGGGACACTGCTGATAAAAAGCATAATATGGAAAACTGTCTGTTATGACTGTAATCTGAAACAGATCTTTCATGGCATCACAGCGAGAAAATATCTGCTACATGTTACAGTCTTGGAAGTATATCTCTCAGATTTCACAGGAAGGAAACAAAGTGATCGTTTTTAATTTAACAAGAAATAACTGTGATTCTGTGAATAAACAGAAGGCAAGGCAGGAGCAGTGCCACTATGACAGCTGCTATTTCTCCAGTTGATCCTATACCATCATCATGTTGAAGGAATATCTCTCAATGTGAGCTGAAATATGTGCCTAATCAAGGAACTGCTTTTGACAAATGCAGTACTCTCTTTGAAGAAACGTCATTATTTAGTAAAGAACACCAAAAGAGACATGAAGCAACAACATTGCACTCATTTAATCTGTGCAGCGCATAGTACTTGATTTTTTATGAGTTGGAGTGAAATGTTGTAGTGTGTGGTATGATCATATATAATCTCATGCACATATTGTTTATGCCAAAGAAAAAATAAATCAAAATGGAATGCTTTCTTTAGGACAGTACTCTTTAAAGCATTACAACCTAAAGGTTATGCTCGCAGATTTCTGAGATCAGTTAAAGCAGGAGTCAGACGAACATTCCACCATCCCAAAGCACAAATTGTGGTAGATGCTAATGAATTTATTCCATTTGTTCACACATATTCCTCTGACCTAAGCTCAGTAAATAAAGAAATCAAAATTCATTTTTTCAGACTTTTCAGACTCCCGAACTGATTCTAGCTGACAGACGCAATAAGAACCTCAAAGACATTCTGGTGCATGCAAAGCCGCACATGGAGTCCCAGGAGGCCAGCCCCTTTTACATACACCCACCATATATTTTTAATTCTATCCTGGGAAAGGGGGCACCTTTAGCAGATAAGATTTTGTTGAATACAAAGAATGTGGTCTATGTTTTAAAGTGTTGTTTTTGTGGGGCATTATATGAAGGTGAAACAAAACATTCCATTAAAGACAGGTTACAACAACATCTGCGTTTAATTCAGCAAGGGAATAATAAAAAAAAAACACTCTATATGTACATTTTCAAACCCATGGTGTGGATCATCAAAAATTTGGGTGTAGAGTCTAATAAGGATTGGACTACTCAACAAAGACAATAGGTGGAGATACAATAGATCCATAAATTGAATGCTATTAATTCATTGGGTCTCAACAAAAAGTATTAAAAAGATTAAAAACATTTAGAGGCTAAAAACTGAGCTTAGGACTTTTTTCTTAAAGATTTTGGTGCCATTATTTGCCTACACCGAGAAATATAGACTTTTTTTCCTTACTAGAACCACATTGAGAGATATGGACTCTTCTTACAAAAAATGTCCCTCCCCAACACTGACACTGACACTGACCTCCCAGACAAACTCAGTGAGTCCTATGGGAGATTTGAACAGTCTCCAATCAAACCTTACTCTTCCCCCACCCACCCCCTCCATTCTACATTCGGGAGGAGGAGGTGAGGGCCACGTTCAGGAAAATGAACAGGAGGAAAGCAGCAGGCCCAGACAGGATCAGTCCAGCAGTACTCAACCTCTGTGCAGCTCAACTGGCCCCCATGTTTACTAACATTTTAAATACCTCCCTCCACCAGTCTACAGTTCCACAGTGCTTTAAGGATTCAACCATAATCCCTGTGCCAAAATCAACCAAGATCTCCTGCCTCAATGATTTCAGACCAATTGCCCTAACATCTGTGGTCATGAAATCATTCGAGCACATCATTCTCTCCTATCTGAAATCCACCACCACCCCTCTGATGGATACTTAATAGTTTGCTTACCGTGCCAACAGGTCTGTTGAAGATGCTGTTAATCTAGCCCTCCACCACACACTACAACACCTAGAGTCAGCCAGCATCTACGCCCGCATCCTATTCGTCTACTTCAGCTTGGCCTTCAATATAATAAACCCGGTCAACCTCTTCCATAAACTGCTGGACATGAACATTGACCCCTGCATATGCCACTGGATACAGGGCTTCCTGTGCAGAAGAAAACAGAGGGTTAAGATGAACAGCCTTTTAACTCGCCCTCTGACCCTCAGTACAGGCGCTCCCTAGGACTGTGTCCTCTCACCCTGGCTCTTCTCCCTCTACTCAAATCACTTGGTATCCAGTCACCATTCTCAAATATGCAGATGACACAACCATAATTGGACTTATAACCAATAACAACGAGGACCGATAACGTGGGCAGGTAGCCCAAGCAGTCACTTGGTGCTTGGATAACAACCTCCAGCTAACACACAAGAACTCTTCATAGACTTCAGGCACAGACCCCCCCCTCCCCCCATTCACAGGGGAGCCCATAACCATCACGGACTCAAATTTCTTGGCACCCACCTCAGCAATAAACTCAAAAGTAACATTAATACTGACAACATTACCAAAAAAGCCCAGCAGAAACTGTTTTTCCTAAGACAGCTCAAAAAATCAAAGTAAAACGAAGCCTCTTCCTTCAATTCAACACAGCCATCAATGAGAGCATACTCACCTCATCCATAACGTTTGGTATGGCAGCTCGGAAAGTCACGCAAAAAACTGCAGCACATAGTCAACAGATCATACAAGATTATCAGCACCCCCCTCCCATCAACTGAATCACTTTATCACAAATGCACACTCAAAAGAGCAAAAAAAAAATCATCTCTGATCCCTCACACCCTGCTCACCACCTCCTCCTGATGATGCCCTCCAGGAGGCGCTATAGGTCCCTGCCTGCAAAAACATCCCATTTTAAAAACAGTTTTTTCCCCACTGCAATAAGGACTCTTCTCTTAAATCTCCTGTACCAATGTCATAAATATTGACCGTTAAATTTGTTTGTGGCATCTGTGAATTTTTCTGTGTCAGTCTTGTAAATATCGTTTGTGAATATTGTCTGAGAATTTTGTTGTATACCATCTGTGAATATTGTCTGCTAGGCTAGTCAATGTCTCTAATGTCTAATGTAATGGTGAATGATTAATGTGATGTGAACATCTGCCTGTGTTTGATGTTACTGACACTGTAGAAGTGAGCTTACCCACCGAAAGCAAATTCCACCAACCTTGGTGGTGTGGTCATTAAAATGATTCTGATTCTGATTCTCTTTGTATCATAGATACATACTTTTCCCATGATGCTGACTTAATATTTATGTACTTCATGACTGTAAATTATTATGGTATATAACTTTTTTTACTAAAATAAAAAAGGGGGCAGATTTCTCTTTATTTATTTATTTATTTTTTAAAGGACTTAGTGTTGATATGGGTGCACAAATAGGTAAGGGCCTGTAGTGACACAGTGGGATTGGGGGATGGCTGGCCATCGTAGGGTCCAGGTTCAATCCCCAGTGTGTCCTTTTTTTTTTTTTTCCTCATCCCCTGTTGGGGACCTGTTGTGGCGTGGTGGATTGAAAGGCTATTTGGAGATTTTAGGATCTGGGCTTGAATCCCGCTCTGTATATTCTTCTGAAAAAACTCTCCTGACCTAAACTCAGCTCTTATCCCAACCTAGGCCCTAATTCAAACCCTGACCATAATCCCAACACTGACCCTAACCCAACCCAGCCCTGACTGTGACCCCAGCCCTAACCCTAACCCAACTGGGACTAAAGAAAAGACAAAACAGTCGATTTGGCAAAGAAATGAACAAGAAATTAGACGGAAATGGATGAAGAGAGGACTGAGATTATCAAAAGAAGACAAAAACCATCAAAAGGTCAGCATTAGAAATAATGCCATTATTAAACCAAGAACAATAAAATAAGACAAACAACGACTTGTAAAGACTAGCAAGTCACCAAAAACCCAAGTGGACATGGGACACAAGTCGAGGATTGATTGCCCTTGGCTGGCCGCCTCAGAGGAGGGTGTATAGTGTTGAAAGGCTGAAACACCCGATGAAACTGAGGTACACTACTGATGATATGTCCTAAAATTTAATAAGGCTTAGGACTTCTCAACATTTCAAAATAGGATAAAATAGATTAAATGGAGTAAAATTCATGCCCTTTCAACCTCTAACTCTTTGAACTTGGGCGTGGAGGTTGAATGGGAGAGTAAGACATGCCAAGCCCGGCGTGGAGGGTGACCTGCTAAGCTTGCGGCCTCACTCCTCATCTTCACTCTTCTCATGTGACATTCTCCTGCTTAGGGGATCGGAGAGTTACATGCATCGACAAAAAATCAAGGAACAGGTGTTCAGTTTAACATGTGCCGACCCGTGCCTTCACTTCAACGCTCCATTGCAACCGCTTGGTCTAGAAGGACCAAATGTGGGGAGCGTCCCCGGACAACGTCCAAAAACCTAACCATAACCCTAAGCCAGCCTCAGCTGACCCCAGGCGCTTGCCGATGCCTCTGGCTGGAAGAGGGGCTTCCACTTGTCCACCGGACCTGCCGCCAGGCCTTTGGCATGTCCCCGATCCCACCTGTCCGGTTGGGCCATTTCCGGAGCCCGCAGGCACTCGCAAATGCTACCGTTCAAAAGAGCAGCCCTGAACCCCCCCCTCCCCCTCTGGCGCCTTCAGAAAAAAAGTCTCTAGCGCCTCCAGTCTCTGGCTGGAAGAGGGGCTTCCGCTCGTCTGCCAGACCCACCACCAGGCCTTCAGCGATTGCCCAATCTCACCCGTCCGGTTTGGCCGCTTCTGGAGCCCGCAGGCACTAGCAAGTGCTAACCGTAGGTTTATTATATCAGCCTATGTTAACCACAGGTTTATGATATCAGGCTATGTTATCATAGGTTAATGACAGCCTATGGTAACCACAGATTTATGATATCAGCCAGAGATGGGGACTCGAGTTTGCTTCTTGGACTCGCATTGCACTTAAGTCACACACACAGTGACTTGCAATTTGACTTGAGACTCAACAAAAGACTTGTGACTCGACTCGGACTTGAGATTTGGGACTAACAATCTTTATTTTATTCTTCATTTTTTGGGATTAACAATCTTTATTTTATTCTTCATTTTTTGGCGCATCAACATTAAGGAAATGTCTGACTAGTTGGATCTCATTCCCTCCCTCATTCTCACGTGTAACTTTATGCATGTGCGTGGCTACAGATGACTGTAAGCTGCAGCAACAACACCATAACCACGCACATGCATACTTGCAGCTGCGGTGCCATTTGTGATAACCTTTGGCTATGATGCCTTCACACAGTGCTCAAACAAAAGAATGACTATGCAAGGTGTGCGGTATCAAAATAAAGCATGCTGGATCGACCACATCAAATTTTATCAGGCACCTCAAAACGCAACCTGATAGGTCAGTCAGTCACAAAGACAGGTTAACGTTAGCACCTATGGACGGTTAGCAAACATGTTAGCTCAGCATCAGCTATCTAACATTAACTTGTTACTAGCTTTGTAACTGTGAGAGGTTAACTTGATTAGATTGGTGATTGGTGTATTTTGAAAAGATGAGTGAATGTTGCAAAATACAGTTATTAACTTTTTAAAGGAAAGCTTTCATTGTGTGTTTTTTTCATATTGAATTGCAATAGCCTGTTTAAAGTGATCATATAACAAACAACTAATCAATGCTGATGCTGCATGCTAATATATAAAGGAGTGATGATAATGCTGCACGTGCTTTGATTTCCTTAGATATGGCAATGCAGTGTTCTAAGCAGACCAGATGGCGTGCAACTTGATAGAACACTCTTTACAACCATAAGAGACTTGACTTGGATGCTGGCTCAAGAACTTGAGACTTGACTTGGATGTGCAAAAAATGACCTATGAGCATCTCTGATATCAGCCTGTGTTAGCAAAGTGTGTCTTCAAAACTCTATCCTTGTATTAGAACCTAACTTTAGAGATTATTTCTCAGGACAATATCCTGTCTTGACATACTAATATTATTAAATATTATTGACTATTAAATAACAAGACTGGACTTCTGTAAGTCGAACCACAGCGCACATGCACGAACCACGTGGTATGCATTGACACCTGTATAAAATAAACAACCCCTGAAAGTTCCAGTCTGCTTGTGACGTCAGTTCGCTGTTACACATCGCTTGAAGTAGTTTTTTCTGTTGTAAAAATGACATTCGAATGTTCAAAAAAAGGGGGAAATGCATCAATTTGAATTTTGTTGAAACTGAACAAAATGGCTACTGAAAAATGTATTCAGTCAATTCGGACAATTGTGTGTCAGTTGTGCAAACATCATAATCATTTATTAAAAAATAATAAATAACCCCATGCACACACACACATTTGACAGGGTTTCCGCCAGGATTTTTTCTTGCCAATCCAGTGTCTGGAAAGAATTTATTTTACCAGATGAATTTGAAACTTACCGGTCACATTTCAATAACAGTCTATGTTATAAACGCAAATATAATGTACACCTAGGTTGATGAAAGAGCCACAATGACCTCAAATCAGTTTGACTGTTAGTAACGATTAAGCAAAATAAACAGTAACGATTGAACAAAACCTCAACATTAGCAGCTAAAATGTAGGCTATTATGAAACATCTGTAACCTGTAACATCTGTAGCCTGCTTAAAAAAAAGGCTAGGCCTACATGGCATAAAATGTAGCCTATAGGCTACTAGGTAACTTGTGTCTTTGCAGCTTGCAAGGCTGTTTATATATATATATGTATATGTGTGTGTGTGTGTGTGTGTATATATATATATGTATGTATGTATGTTCACTGCCCCCTAGTGTGTTAAGATTAATAAAGGAACATAAACTTAAACTTACAAAAAACTTAAAAAAAAAAAAAAAAAAATATATATATATATATATATATATAAATAAATATATATATATTTATAAATATACATAAATATACATATATATAAATTTATATATATGTATACACAAACACACACACACACACATATATATGTGTGTGTATTTGTGTGTGTGTATTTTTTTTTGTTTTTTTTAAGTTTATACACACACACACACACACACACACACACACACGTGTATTTTACCAGGCAAAATCCGATAATTACCAGCTAACAGAAACCCCAAAGTCTGAGTATTTGAACAACAAAGGAGGAGCAACATGTAGATATGTAACATCAAACAGGAGAAAAATATAAATATGTAACATCAAATATCAACTCACCGTAATGCAAGGGTTAGCTAGAAGGGGCCCCACTTAGGTTTTTTTGGGGGGCAGCAGTGGTGCACTGTATAGTGCGCTTTATGGGGGGTTTAAGAGGGTTTACAGTTGTCATTGCAAAATGTGCTAATAGGAGCGGCCGTCGGGGGCTACTTTTCCCAAATTTTTTTCGGGGGGCCCCAAACGTTTTCCTGGTTTGCCTCTCCTGATGGTGCGCCCCTGGTCATCATTACTATTATTAAATTGTTATTAAACAATCATTAAAATTGAATTACAGCATTACAGTCTCATTATTTAATAGCCACACCTGGTATGCAATGTCAGTCTTATAAATATGTCTTGATATTTTCTCTTCATCCATTTGTCCTTACGACACAGCCACCAGATAGTACATGGAGGCTTGTAGCAGAAAAACAGGTTCATATCAAAATAGAATTATGATAGGGAATCCCACTGAATCCTATCTTGTCTTGACAGCTTAGAGCGGAAAGGCTAAGTCGTCGTGAACTGCTTTACACAAACATTTGCCCTTTAACTACCAGCTGAACTTTGACTGAATCCTTGCATTTAATGAATGATAGCAGCTGTAATGACCCTGATCTAGTAAATAGTTGAAGTGATTACTGTTGTGAAGAACTAAATGGTTTTGTTTGCACTGGATCTTGATTATAGCCACTTCAGGCATCAGGTCTGATATGAAATTGGCAGATGTCCAATGAAGAATTTCTTGGTCTCTAAACACTGCACTGTTTATTTATCTGTACTCATATACAAGTGTGTGTGGTCTGGATATGACAACAAATTTACAGTCAGAAATTTTGAAAACATAAAATGTCATATTATCAAGGTCACATCTTGTTTGTCAAAGATAAAAAAAAAATTGTTTATTTTAATCAATGTATAATCTAGTTATATTAAAAGTCTACTGCATATACTCATTACATGCAATATGCAACACATCACCAATGCTTAAAGAGAAATGCCACATACTGGCCATGTACACGCTGTTTAACATAAAACATACAACGTGTCTTAGGACATGTGAACTGGATAACTCTCAACAGATGAACTATAACAATGCTAAATCTGTAGCTGTGTAACCACACGAAGACCCCCATATGCACAAAGCAAATCCTAGTAGCTGCCATTGTTACAAAACACGCATAGATATGGCACATAAGAAAAGATACTATTAATCTGCATGTATGCAAACAGCCCTAAATAATCTACACACCTCAGAATAATAGACTAGGTCTTTATAGGTACTAATAATGTCATTTGTCTAGTGATTTACACCTAATGCTGATTTGAACAACATTGGGTGCATTTAGTATTTAGGCATTGGATTGCATTGCTTATAATATTGCAATACTAGAATACAGAGCCTATCATACTACACTGATTCTATGTCATTTAAAAACACAGCAGATAGTTTTATATTAGGCCTGCATGTTGTTTTAAATACAGAATGTATAGAAAACGAAACTTGAATGTCTAACTGAAACTGAATGTCTAACTATTACATTTCTATGGACCTTGGTGGACCTGGACCATGGTCCTGCAGAACTTGACAGTTCTCATCAGTTTTGTCTTGCTCCAGAATGGTGTTGTAACGACCTCGTCTCCTCCCGCACCGACTCCAGCCATTCAGCGATCGGCGTCGCCGGTTTACTAATCATCGGCTTGTCCCTTCATCACCTACACCTGTTTTCACTTTTGTTTTCCCTGATTTCCCCCTCTTTATTAAGCTCTCTGTTTCACTCTTTCTTTGCGAAGTCTACACGCACCATATGTGTATTCTGAGCGTCTAGAATCTGTTTTGGATACCGTCAGTATTATTCTGTGTTGTAACCCGTTTGTCTTCTGTCTTGTTTGGAATTCGTGTACTCGCTTGTTTTTTCATTGAAATTTCATCCAACTCTGCATTTGCGTCCGGCTACCTGGTGATCTCGTTACAGAAGACTTCGCCTTCACATGGACGCAGCAGAAATTCCCCTTCCCATGGAAGATGATCCAGCCCCCCCGGCGCGTCCCCGCCGAATCCAGCCCTGGCCCAGTTGGTGGCAGATCAGCAGCGTGAGTTGTTCCACCTTTGCAGCGCCCTGGGTGATCTAGCCCGTCATGTGGAACGTTTGACTGTATCGCTGCCTCGACCACCCCCAGCTCCTGCTCCTCCTCCTGCGCCACCTTACAGCAGGGATTTATCCGTCCTTCAACCTCTCCAGCCTCTGCAGGCTTCTTTGTTGAGAAGAAGGATGGAGGTCTCCGTCCCTGCATCGATTACAGGAGTCTAAATTCCGTCACGGTGAAGTACCGGTATCCGCTCCCTCTGGTGCCGTCAGCCATCGAACAGCTTCGGGGGTCCCAGTTTTTCACTAAATTGGATCTCTGAAGCGCTTACAACCTCATCCGCATCCGAGAAGGAGATGAGTGGAAAACCGCATTCAGCACAACCTCTGGCCATTATGAATATATGGTGATGCCTTTTGGTTTGGTTAATGCACCCTCTGTCTTTCAGGCCATGATCAACGACGTGCTGCGGGACATGCTGGGGAGATTCGTCATAGCTTACATTGACGACATTCTGATCCATTCTGCCACTCTCACCGAACACGTTTCACACGTCCGTCGAGTGCTGTCCCGCCTCCTCCAACATCACCTCTATGTAAAGGCAGAGAAGTGCAGGTTCCACCAAACCACCGTCTCCTTCTTGGGATACGTGATCGGTCCAGGGGGGGTGAGAATGGACCCGTTTGTCTTCTGTCTTGTTTGGAATTCGTGTACTCGCTTGTTTTTTCATTAAAATTTCATCCAACTCTGCACTTGCGTCCGGCTACCTGGTGATCTCGTTACAGGTGTGGAATTATCCTTGTTCTGAGACTTTGTGGAAACCAAAACTTTTGTTGCTGGTGACTAAAGACTCATGTTTTCAGATCATTACTAGAACATGGGACGGTTTTCCATGTGATGGAGACTTGCTGTTGGTGTCACGCTGGAGGTGTGGTGCAGGACCCAAGTGCAGAGACACAATGATGAAGGTGACAAACGGAAGACTTTACTTGAACTGAAGATCAAAATACATGTGCACAACAGGAACAAAAACCAATAACAAAAAGGTGCAGCTTGACAGTGCGCAAAATACAAACAACGATAGACAAAAGACAAGGCAAACACTAGGACTTAAATAGAAGGAGAAACTAAACAGGGCAAAACAGGATTGGGTAAAATTAACAAGGTCAATAATTAGACATTATAATTAGAATAATTAAACGGGAACAGGTGAGGGGCGGAGACAGACAGAGATCAGGCACACAAAGACATGACAAACTAAAAGTCCAAACTGAGGTGCAGGCTGTGACAGTTGGTTCTCTTCAATGCAACATAAATGCACTTCTTGCAGTAACAGTGCCATTAGCAACAAAGCTGTGTTCACACTTGAAACTCTCTTTTGGGGTTTGCTGCAGTATTGTATGAGTTGAATGTACACCTGACTGACCTGCTGCCCTGTGATGGCATGGTGTTGTTGATTCTATTACATGGAGATTATTTTGGATACCTTATTCTTATGCATGAGAGAACAGTTGAACACAGTTCTCTTCTTCCCACTGTGCTCTGCAGTAATGTGAAAAACATCGTGTTTCCTTCAAGGGTAGGACTGTTCCCTGTGTGCTCCTACTCACAAATCAATAAACCATAATGGTAGAATCACCTTGTTTCAAGAAAACAACCTCTCTGCTATAATCCATGTTATTGCCATATAGGAGTATTCTTTCTGGTGTTTTTTTCTCTCAGGGGGATATGGAGCTTAACTGCTCCATGCTGGACTCTAAGCCAAATATGTCACTAAGCACAACCACATGCCCTGATTCAGAAATCAAAATATTGCTCTGGATATGAGAAGATTTGATATTCTACATGGAACAATTTTCAACAAAGTATGACTTTAAGAAACCATGTAATGTATTTAGCAACAGGACAACAGGTTTTTGTTGCTGTTGTGGTTACCTTATTGTTCTTTGTTAATGTGCATCCCAGAAAAAGTGGCAACTTAAATTTTCTTCTTCCCTGGGGGTATTTGTCACAAAGCATAGCCACCGACTACTGGATTATCTAAATACATGTGGCCTCAGTAAGACAAAACTGTCCCAGTCAAGCTTAATCAATGTCAAAAGCCACCCTCCAAACAAATCAAGTATTTGTAATTAAATGAAATGGATGTTCATGTCTGTGTCCATAATTAGACTTTGTCCTGGAAGCTTGCTTGTCTGCCATGCACTAACCTAAATAGTTTGTGTGAAGTCGTGTAGATGGATGATACTAGCATTTTTTAATTTAGTACCAAAACATCTGTGCTTGATGTTGGTGCTGTTGATACCAGTGGGTTCTTCTACACTATGCATACTGAGGCAACCACAGGCCACTTCAGTGACAGCATGTCTTCTGACACATTTATGTTCAATGTCACAGTATAATGCATTACTCAGGCAACATCTGTCATGGATTCAGTATGATCTTGATGTCTGGGATGGTAGGCCCTGAAAGAAATTCCTGCAGTAAGCTGAAGTTTAAAGGCTGTCAACCAAGTCTCTGAAAATATTTGGTATCTAACACTTCTCTGTGGCAGTCATATGTAGTTATTAACCATTGAAATCTAGTCTCTCTATGAAAGACAAGTAAATATGCACAAAGTGATTTTTTCATAAGCTGTCCACAAATAAAGTGAGACAGACATCCTCTGCTTTACTGAGAACGTGCAGCTGATATGAGCTTCTTCTTCGTCTTCTCTGTTAGGCCAGTTTGTTGTGCTGATCAAAACGTGTACCTGTGGCATGTTTAAAAAGTTTGTATTGGCACTGTTTTTGCAATGTACAGCATTACTTTCTTGCACTGAAAAGCTGTGCCATTACAATGTTATGCTTTTTATTAGCCATCGTCTCACTTGTAGCTTAGCCGTGCATATCTTATTGATCTCTAACACAGCAGGTCTAACCTATGAGGCTACATGTCTTACATCCAAAAGAGACTGCTCAGGTACAGTCTTGAAACTTTATGCAGACTAATACTGAAATGAAAAACAATGGTTTCCTGAGGTAAGAGAAACAGATTTCATACATGAATGTCACAGTATGATGAAGTCTCATGCATGGTTGCATTTTTGTTTGGAGTGCAAAGGAGAAGCTTTTCACTGACAAAATTCATAAAATCAGTTTATCATCTTATCATTTTTTCATCTTATCATCATGTCTTACAACAACAAATTCAATTATGCTGTAAAACTTCAGGTGTACATATATGCATGTGCATTATGGAGCCATTGCTTTTATTACAAAAGAACAACCTCTAGTGATGTGTGGTTGCAATCCCAAGCATCCAAAGTAGTGACGGCAGCTGAAAAAGACCAAACGGAGTGAACAGCATGCAAAAAGCTGGCTAATAGGGAAATACTTACTTAAATATTTTAGGTGTTGCCCATTGCTGTGCGTGTGTGACTGTTGTGGCCATTTGCTGTGGAGGCAATGCCCTGGTGGCAAAGAGGCTCTTATACGGCCCTGCACAAACTGACAGGAATTCAGCCGTGAATCTGTGTCTTTTGAAAGAACAGAGCAGATCTTTTTGCCGCACAGTCAGTCCAGTAACCACGACGATCAGTTTGTCACAGTTCTTTGTCGTTATGCTTTTGGACCATACGTTTTCAGTCTGCTCTGATACATCATTTGCCTTCGTCTCCACAAATAGTTTGCGTTCGGTTTTGTATTTCATTCACTATAGAAGTTAACGTATTTTTAAAAGTCATGTCTAGACACATTTAATATTTGATGGTTGTTTCATAGTTTTCCGCAATGTAGCCTGTGTATTTTCGTTTACGCACAAAGCAGATGAAATCCACACTTCCCTCTCACGCAGCTTGGTGGCCCCAAAGTCTGGAAAGAGTAACTTTCTATTCCCCCTGAGCGCCCTTTCCCTTCACCGCTCACCGAGTTAATCTACACGTGGTGAATAAAATATTCAAATAAGATTGGGAGGGATTCTTCACTAAGGTGTAGGATTTCACTCAAGGCGCCCGAGCAAGTGCGCTTTCAGCTAGGGTTAGTGAATTGGAAACTGTTCCCTTTGCAGGGTAGATGGCTTTGTGCAAGTTCCAACGTTAGGACTATAGAGACAGCACCACTTCAGTGTCTAGATGCAAGTCGCTTCACCTTCTGGCCAGGACAAGAGAGCCGCAAAATAGAATAACAGTTTGGACTTCTATCCAAGCACTTTAAGGATATACTTGCTGCTTCAGTGAGATGGATATAATTTGAGTGGATATTCACCAGAACATTGCGTTTCTCGAGGGTTTTCTTCGTGGGCCAGTTTAAAGCGAAACGTGAACTTGAGTACACAGACGATATCAGTCAGCGGAGGTGTGTTGTACAGCAAACCAAGAACAGATGACTGTAAGTGCCCGTTACACTGATGTCAAGACTGATAAAGAACCCACACGTAATGTCAAGATCTCACTGAAGACGTCTGGGGATGTAGTCGCTGTCACATAGTTAATCTAGCAGTTTTTCGTTTATTTGTAATATTATAGTATCCCAGTTTTTCTAATATTGCAAAAATCTTTTCTGCAATTTAGAAACAATTTACAGGTTCTTTAGTGGTGATGGGCAGCCGTTCTCAACCACGTGCTGTACTTCGATACAGATGAATGGGCGAGAAATTTGGACGCTCTCAGAGAAATTTGTCAGTCTAAGTGCACGTCAAAGAGTATGTACTGCTTATTATAGTTGTTTGCAACAAACTTTCCGGCAGTCCTTGCATGGTTTGTGGGATGTCTGTAGCCCAGTATTTTGGTTTTGTGGAACAGCGCATTTAGAATGAACATTTTCCTGAACTGGTTGAAATCTTAAATGTAGAAAATGTACGATATGAGTCTGTCCTACCTCATTAAGACAGCTTGTTGCTGCTGCAGAGGTGATCACATTTCCTGACATTCATGTAGCCTATTCAAATACTAATAAACTAATATTCTCTCTCTCTCTCTCTCTCTCTCTCTCTCTGTTTTTTTTTTTTGAGAATTTTGTACTGTTTAAGGCAAATGCACAGTTGGAAGCAAGTAAGAATGAGAACAATGAGTTCTAATCCTTTTAGGTTACTGATACAGCAAAGTATGTTACAGTAATCAACCAAGACAATGCCACTCTGAGAGCTATGGGAGCTATACTGTTTTCACAGAGATGTATTGCCATCAGTAGTTTTGGCTCAGTTTATTCTCTGGAGAATCAGCTTCTTCTCCATGACTCACACTAGTAGTCACCCAGGTTGGTTTCAGAGAGAAAGGTGTGTGGGATATTTCTGCTGTGCAGTGTGACTCATTAGAAATCATGGGAAATAAACCCACGGCACTCTCATATCTTTACCACATTAATCAACATGTTGATGACTGGTATTTTCATTCACTTTAATGAATACATAATGAATACATAATTATGTAACTGCAACACAGTTGTTTTGACAGTCAGTTTCTTTATGTAAAGAAAGACTAAAGAAATCACACTGAAGTCCTCAGAAATGAGATTATCTTCATGCAGGTTATCCCATGAAATTAACTGAGCTACAGTATTAATCCTGAATTCATCAAATAACACACTTTGGATTATCACAGTCACTCAAGTTTTCAAGTGAAATTGGACTTGCAAAATAGATTATGATCCACATTCTGTTTAACCCTTATGTAGTTTTTGCAAGGTGATTCGGTGAACTTGGTTGACATTTCTGGGCATATGGATGTTTTTGTGGATGGAATCATTTGGAATCAGTGGAGTTCTTTTGTTAGCCACAACAGTCCCAATCCTCCTGGTAAAGTAGAGACAAGTAATATAAGGATGAATATTAATATTTGGAGAGTGAATTGGTGTTTCTTTGCCAAATAAATTCCTTTCAACTCAGTTGGTTTCCTTTTCTCCTAATTACTTAGCCTCATCTTCTACTTTAAGTTTCATCAGTAGAGGAACATAGAGTCTATTCCATCCCTCAGTCCATTCATCAAATACATTTATTCTCTTGTTTTGAGTATGGTGTGATTTTCAGTGACTGATTTGTGTATGTAGTTCTGAGTAATTGGAGCAATGCCAACCGTAAAAATTTGATTATACTTGTAATCACCGTATTTGGTTGTGATCATTCCAGAGATGATGTCATGTAGCCACACTTCTGAGTCAATAAGCAGGCTGTGCTGGCTCATTTTAATAATGTCTTGTTTAGAGGAGAGCTGCACAGATGTTTGAAATGAGCTTTGTAGTAAAAGTCAAATTCGTTATTTGATTACAGACTGGCCCAAGGAAATAAATTGGGGCAGGTAAAGCTAGGGTGTCCCCCATTTTAGCTCAGGTAGCCAAGTTCCTCCAACCTGAGGAAAAGTATTTCATTCTCAAGCTTGTGTTTACTTGAAAAGTTACCTTTTTATTTAAATTGAGTTTACAAAAAAATGTGAAATGAGTGAAGCAACTTTGGGTTCTGTGACAAACCTGGCAGGTTTATGACCCATGAGACTGTCAACTAATTTAGCTAATTTTGCTGCCAACTCTGTTGCTAACCATGCTTTGCCTTGGGCTTGCCACTTTGACTTTGAGTTTCTTTGATTATATAACATTTATTGTTATATAATCAAAGAAACTGGTTAACCCCATTTCCCCCCTGAATGCTAGGTTCTTAAGGCTTTTTCAAGATTTGCCAGACAGTAATGGTCTCTAGATAATTAGACACACCTCTGCTAGAGCCTGAGATCAGTCATCCTTATGAACCATGCAGTGTTTTAGTTTAAGTCCTCCAGAGATACTTAGCTTACGCTGCTGGAACACTACATGGCAGAGACTGTAATGCAGTGTCTGTCTTTCTCATTGAAAATATAAGGTGTGTCTGCACACATGTTTAAAGCAGTTCTGCTGAATGATGACAAATAGCTAGCACGGGAACCATGTTTTTAGTTGGACATTGGCATTTATGGGTCCACCCTTGTCAATGCTGGAGCCTCAAACAGTTATGACCACTCTCCAAAAGGTATTGCCTGACATTTGTGTTGTCTGACAGATTGAGCATAACTACAAAGGCGGGTTTTTTTTGTTGTTGTTTTTTTTTTTTTTTTTTGGACACATCTTTCAATGGCAAGGAACACAGAACACCAGTAAATCAACAACATACAAATGTGATAATTGCTAAGATTCAAATGCTAGGGGGAAAGAATTATGATAAGATAAGATAAGATAAGATAAGATAAGATAGAACTTTATTCATCCCGAAGGAAATTCTTGTGGCAGAGGTTGCTCAAAAAAATTACAACTACATAAGAATAAAACAATGGAGTAATAAATAACATCTGTGCCTAATACAATAACAATAAAAAGTGAGATAATTTAGTAAAAATAAGTACACTAAAACAAAAAGTAGAAAAGTGATATTGCACATAATATTCAGAGTCATATTGGCAGTGATATTGAAAAGTAATAAATAGTAACTATTGCACATGATATTGAAAAGTAGTGTCACACATGATATTGAGAGGTAAATATTGCACATGATATTGAAAAGTAATATTGCCAATGATGTTGAGAAAGTAATATTGCGCATGATATTGATATTATTGTTCTTAGTATCCGATTCTTCAGCAGTCCTCTCTACAGAAGGCTAGAAAGACAATCATTCTCGATGTCCGGTCAGAATATGTGGACAGTGCTTAAAGATGGGACATGGCTTGAAGTAGGAATTGCAATTTTCAATTTGTGGACTGAGAATTGATGGAATCAGTGGGGGAAAGATCATGAAGGTCTTTTGTACTTTCAGAGGTAACCTGAATTCCTCTCCCCTCACCTGATCCAATGGAGTAACTGTGATTACACCTACCTCCCTTGCTTAATGTAACACTGCTTCATCCCAGATGGCTCACTGTTTTCCATTAATGACATTAAAATGATCACGGTATAATAACTCCAGAGTGGGTCTCTTCAGATGATAAATGATGAGTGATCTGAAATTTACTCCAAACACACAGATGAATGTGTGACACTCTGTAGCTGTATTAATATTGTTTGTGCTTTTGTTGACCATTTTTAGGATGTCCCATCATTGTGGAGTAACTGTGTGATATGTGCCTCTCTGGCTCCTTTTGTTGAGTCTCCGGCATGTCTCCGTCTCCTGGCATGCTCCGTTACCTCAGAGAATGTCTTGCTCACAAGCCCAGAAGTTTTATTGGAATTAACTGGAATCACAACATGGGATTTGATGCTCTTTTGATAATCATGTTGACTGAGCCAGTCACTGTCTTTGATTTCTCATTGAACAATGCATAATCCCTCCCTTTAGAGAGAAATGTTTTAAAAATATTGTCACAATCCCTGACAGAGTGTTTGTACGAGATCAAGTGATATCCTCAGTGATGATGTAAACTTGAGTAGTGTAAATTTGGCTAACCATTTGGCCAGACCTTTTTTTTTAAATGGAAATATTTATATGGCTGAGCAGTGAGAGCGATTCTGTTTCTTTATGGTGGACTGAGGTTCCTCTCCAGCCAAATATGACCGCCTCATTTCCAGTACTGTTTCTAGCTCTTGCGTGTGTGTGTGTCTGTGTGTGTTTTTATCGTCACAGGAACCCTCTCAGGGTATAGACGATGTTGACAAAAAGGAACCAGAGGTGTATCTGCCTAAAACAATTCCAACATATTGTGGTAGCCTGAGCCTAAACAGAACCTCAGATTTAAGTAAAATCAGTGGTTATACCATATGGACATCTGTGAGAATGGAAATGTTCAATTGATAACTGAGCTTGCTTTTTCTGGTCTGTTTTATCTGAGTTTAATCTTCCTCAGTGAATACAAGATGTGACGGATTTATGTTGAAAGGTTCTGTTATTCTGATCTGTGAGATTGTTGGCAAGTTTCTGTGATATACATGCACTTTCTATAGGGGAGACACTGGCATTTGTTTAGTTGCTTTTGTCAGATTATGTTTTGAGCACTTTGAGACAACAGCTCAGCACTCAACACTAAAATGTTCCTGGCAGTTGGTGTCAAGGGCCTGCTAAAGGACCTCAGCTTTAGCAGTGTCATACTTAATCATGTCAAAGCTTTTGGCAATTACAGATCATTTTTTAACCCTGAAAAAGAAGTCACACAAGCCTCGTTACCTATAAAATATGAAGTCATCCATCAGTCCTGAGGAAAGATATATTTATAAAACATCCAAATTTTGTGATCATACAAACAATTAATTAAACGGTGATAAAAGCAAGACCTTGTGTGATAGAATTAGATCCTCATCCTTGTTTCATTGATTAAACCCCATGTGGTGGTTCGCTGGACATGCATTAGGGCTAATCCTAGATGAAAATTTGACTGTTGTACTGACCATTGATAAAGGTTTTTAGTCCTGACAAGGTTAACGCTGTATCTAGAAAACCTGACACTGTGATTATTTAGGCTCTACTCCATTGTTCTAAGTAGATACTTAATGAATAAAAGCTGTTGTTTCCTTTGAGCTTAATTTAGACTTTCTTTCCACAGGTTTAGTTAGTGCATCTTATACATCAACAGATATCCAGCAGCGTGAGTGGTGGCATTACCAGGGGCCTTTCAGTTTAACAGGGTTAACTTTTACTGTATCACAGAACTGAAACTGCATCAGTTTAATGGATGGATGGACAAATCAGGGAACAAATATATAAGTCTTTTTAATTCTCAGTAGATTCTATGACTGCACAGCCAACCATTAATTCCGAGAACACATTATATTTCTGTTTCCTGTGATTTGAGACAAATGAGCATAATCAAATGACAAATGTTGAGTTAGGACTGTACACACACTTTTGTATTGCAAGATTTACTGTCTCATGATGTGGTTTCAAAGCTCAGGATTAGCACCGAAAACTTTTTCCTTTAATTGTTTCAAGAGCTCACAGAAAGCACTTTGATCAGTCTGGCTTCTCGCACTTAAGACAGTTCAGTTTCCTAGACTCAAAGTCAAAATGGGAGTCTCTTTCCTCATACCATATATTTTAACAGGGCAGTAAATGAATAAGAAACATTTTTTTCTGAGGTGACAGCACATGGGTCTAGCCTGAAGCAGGAAATTGATTTTTTGGCTCTGTATAAGAAGAACATGCCTGTGTGTGTGAGTCTGTGAGATCTATTAGCCTGTGCAGACTTTCTGAGACCAGATAGGAGGGGCCCATCCCATTGCACTCACTTACTGAACAGATTTTCAAAATTAAAAAAAAAAAAAAAAATCAGTGATTCTGAGAGGCAGGAGCTTGGCAGTAAAGCAAATCACTACCATCAGATTTTTTGTGGATGTTGCAATTACAGAGAACTGCTCTGTGAATTGTACTACTTTTGAGTTTGTAGCAAAGGCTGCGGGATGAGTTTCACTAAAATAAGTGTTTGACACAGTTTAAATAAGTATTCGACACAGTTTGATTATGTATTTGACACAGTTTAAACATGCATCTCAGTTTTGTCTAAATGAATTCTACATTGTAGATTTATGCATGAAATTTAGAACTCAGACATCCTTTGTATTTAAAGGTATACTATTTAAATACGTTTACTGTGACATTATTACATTACTAAGGAGGTTGGGTAGGAATGGGGTGGTGCATGTAAAAATGTGTTCCCATGTGTTCACATATACCTGTGTGTCTTGTGGAAGCACATGTTTGTGTCTCGGTCCCAATGCTGACAGATTGAAATTAGCTTTGGAATCCTGTGTGCACAGGGCATGCCTCCAGGAGATCCCAATTACAATGGTGCAGAGCTAGAGTGAGCACAGGGCAGACTGTGTGGAGCCCTTCTGCCTGCTCCTTCACTCAGTCAGTCACACATACTCGTGACTACATGGTCCCGATAGACCACCATAATCAGACACATTAAAGGCCACACACACACACACACACACACACACACACACACACACACACACCATAAACAGAAATGTGTGTGTGCGTGTGTTTGGACTGTTGTCATCTTCTTGGACATTAATTGGCATCGGACATTAAACAGGGTTGATTAGTGCAGTCTGAGATCTTACATGAATGATAAATGAGATGAGAAAAAACCTCTTTGAGTCACTGATTTAAACAAATCCTGTTAAAACAACTGGGGGAAACTGCATAAGTTTCTGTGGTGAGGACGCCTGTCTATGTTTATATTTGAAGAATTGAAGAGGAAATAAAGTGAAATGAAATGAAGTGAAGATACAGAGCATATTCATTTAACTCTGATGATGACACTGGACAGGAGCCATCCTATCAGAGCCATCATATCAGAGGCACTGTGTAACATGGTCAGTTATTTCTAATTGTCTGTAACACATTTGTGGTATTTGTTTTGTTCTACGAATAGCTACAGAATTCTGAAAAAAAAAACATCTCTTCACTGTGTCTCTGTTTAATTATATTCATACCCTTGATTTATTATACTGGTTTCCAGCCAGAGCTCTGCAGCCGTCCCTGTTTTAGAGTCCGTCCAATATTAGACCATCTGTATCTGTTGTCTGTTAGCATTGCATGCTGTGATGCTGTTAGCATTGCTGCCTGTGAGGTTAACAGTGTACTGTGAGAAAAATGCCAGTGATGCACTTAGCTGTACACATGCAAGTAGACCACTAAAAAATCTCAATTAAAACAAAGGTTTGACAAATCAAGTAGTGGATTTGAATACGTTGTCAGCATTATATATATATATATATTTTTCTTAATTTATGTCTTTGTTTTGGGTAAAACAGACATTGGTATAGTTCATTACTACTTTAAAAACAAGTTCTGTCTAAAGTTCTGTTGCTTTTTAATCTCTTTTTTTGCTACAGAAATTTTATCCCACATTTTAAGCTCAAACCAGCTGAATGGAGTTTTTTTTCCCCCTAAGAAGTACATACAAATATTTAAGCTCCTGTCTTATGCTGTGTTTATAATTCATTCATGACTATCATAGCACTAATCCTGGAGTCCAAAAAAAAGACTTTCTCTGTTTTAAACAGCCTCACAGGCTTGTGAGTCCATAGGCTGCAGTTTTATGGATGGTAGATCACTAATGCACGGAGTGACGGAGTTTACAGGCTCAAGAGTGCATTGACTGTATTGATGTTAGGTCATTTATCAGATTTGGTTGAGTGGTATTGGGGCTTTATGAGAGTGATTAAGATTTGCATTCATATAGAACCAGGTTAACACTTGTTTATTTTTGCATCAAAGAGAGGTGGCAGTTTTATGCCTTTCCAAATAAGAAAAGTATTTTTGTGTGAGCTATACATTTTTCTGTAAGATCCTTTACTAATTTACTCTCCACAGTTTTTGCTGGATGAGGACATTCCCTAAATTCACAACCCAAAAAGGAACAAGTGACCTTGGAGCACTCAACCGAATGCAGGGGCCTCTCACACAGGTCACTCAGCATCAGGGCTCAGACCGAGCCTGTGAGTGCATGTCAACATTTAGTCAGGTCCCAGAGTCTGCATAAGAAAGACTCAGGCCTACACTGAGGTACCAGAGGGCACTTTTACACAGTAAAGCAGCCCTGAGTCGGCCCTGAAACCAGACTTGTTCTAATTTAATTTGACATGGATGTGGGGGCAATAAAATCCCTGCCTGTGTTTTCCCTGGAGACATATAGTAACCTTGCTTAAATTTTTTCTTTTCTTTTTATATTGAAGTGTCCATATGGGACCAGCAAGGTACTGGCTTGTTAAAGGGAGACTAATACAGGAGAACTGTCTGAGTGAGGCTGTTTGCTCTTTGATGAGAGCAGAGACCATGCAATGCGCAACAGACCTTTAACAAGCAGTCCATTTTACTCTGTGTTTTAACCCTGCATTTTAACCCTGTCATATGACTGAAGAGACCAGTAGTGTTTAACCTTTTGAAGGCATAGCTTCACTGACAACTAATTCTCTGTTGTGAGAATGCCTCTGAGATGAGACACTGTGTTGTAGTAGGATGGTGATAAACTGAGACTGTAGTTTCGTGTACAGTTCTTCCTGCTGTAACATCCTTTGTCTCATTCCTGTAGGTATGGTGAAAAGCAGTCAGAATGAAGCCATTGCTGAAGGGTTTAGTGAGTTCCAAAGCAGCTCCGTTTCATCGTGAGAGGACGTATAGTAGGAGGATTTTGTTGGTGCTCTGTGTGGCCTTAGAGCTCATCACTGTTCATTCGTCTGCAGTGCTGGGCACTCTTGAGCTGCAGTTGGATGAGGAGCAGCCGGCAGGCACAATTGTTGGTGACATCAGTGCTGGATTACCACCTGGTGTCACAGCGTCCCTCTTCTTTATCTCGGATCATGAGGGCACAGGTGTAGGAACTGACCTGGAGATTGATGAAAGCACGGGCATTATAAAGACAGCAAAGGTTCTGGATCGAGAAGTCCGTGACCGCTACAACTTTATTGCTGTCACTGTGACAGGTGTGGCTGTAGAAGTGACTATTTTTGTCAATGACATCAATGACCACGCTCCCTTGTTTCCCAGACAAAGGGCCACTTTCAGAATCCCTGAACAGACAGCCATTGGCACCAGGTTTCCCCTCGAACCAGCCTTGGACGCCGACAAAGACCAGCTGACCACTCAGGGTTACCTGATAGCGGACGGTAATCAGGGACAGGCCTTTCTCCTAGAGACCAAACGGGGCTCAAACGAAGTGCTTTACCTTGACCTTGTGGTCAATGCTATTTTGGACAGGGAGAAAGGGTCCTCCTACACTCTTCTTCTAGAAGCTTTTGATGGTGGTTCACCAAAGAAAATGGGGCAGATGATCTTAGATGTGACTGTGCAGGACATCAATGATAATGCACCTGTCTTTAACCAGAGTCGCTACGACGCTACAATCTCAGAGAATCTTCAGCCCGGTAATAATATCCTACAGGTTTTTGCCACAGATGCTGATGAGGGAGACAATGGCTTGGTGTTTTATGAGATCAATAGGAGACAGAGTGATCCCGACAGCTACTTTGTCATTGACTCACAGACTGGAATCATCACTCTAAATAAGCCTCTGGACTACGAGATGAGAAAGGTCCATGAGCTGGTTGTTCAGGCCCGGGATAACGCAACCCACCCAGAGGTTACAAATGCATTTGTGACTATCCATGTAAGGGACTATAATGACAACCAACCCACCATGACCATCATCTTTCTCAGTGAGGATGGCTCACCGCACATTTCTGAAGGTGCCCAGCCAGGTCAGTATGTCGCTCGCATATCTGTGACCGATCCTGATTATGGAGAATACTCCAATGTCAATGTATCTTTGGAAGGTGGCGATGGAAAGTTTGCCCTGACTACCAAAGACAACATCATTTACCTAATCTGTGTGGATGAGATTCTGGACCGTGAAGAGCAGGATTTTTATGAACTGCGGGTCATGGCCACTGACTCTGGCACCCCCCCATTACGGGCAGAGTCCTCTTTCACCATTCAGGTGACAGACATCAATGACAACCCCCCTGTGTTTGACCAGGTGGAATACACTCAGGTCATTCCTGAAGTGGTCTTTCCTGGGAGTTTTGTGTTACAGGTTACAGCCCGAGACAAAGATCAAGGTCCCAATGGGGAGGTCCAGTACAGCATTCTGCATGAACATGGCAGGCACTCAGAGTGGTTCACTATTGACTCCATCACAGGCATCATTATCACCCTCACCCAGCTAGATTACGAGATTGACCCCACACCCACTTTGGTCATAATGGCCACTGATGGGGGACGGCCAAGTTTGTCCTCCACCGCTGTGGTTAAAGTAATCTTACAGGATATAAACGACAATGAGCCCATTTTTGGGAGCAACTTCTACAACGTGTCTATTAAGGAGAACACAGCACCAGGAACCTGCTTCATGGAGGTAGGATTTCCAGTCACTTCTTTATGTCTGAATTATTTTATTTTTCTCTGAGCTTATTTTCCTACACTTTGCTTAAAGACTGGGAATAAACTCGACTTCTGTAAAAGCATGTAAAGATTCTCATAATACCTTACAGTGGAACAAGTAAGCATATTAATTTTAAGAAGTTAATTTGACCTCATCATCATTAATACTGCAACAGAGGTTGATTTTGAGAGGAAGTCTGTTTAGATTGGAGAGATTCAGCCAGGGAGTAAATGATCCCAAATGCTACTTTGTCATTGACTCAGAGTAGATTTGTTGTGCATTGGCTGTCCTCACCTTTACCTCTGCTGTGTTTTCATTGTAACAAAGACACTGCAGGGGAGTTGATGTGTTGTAATGTCTTTCTCTGGATTACGTAGAATAAGGATTTTTACAGTACTTACAGTGTTGCACAGTCTGAGGAGTCATTTCATGGTGCAAAACATTGCATGTCAGGAAAAAAAGAGGAGAAGCAAACTGTTGTTTAATTCCATTGATGAACTACAGGCTCTAAAACCAGACTGTGGCTGAACATAATTACATCTCATTAAGACTTATTGTTTTCTCAGGTTGTTGTCTGCTGAGCAGAAAAAAAGCTTGTTTTCTTTCTCTGCTTTTTATCAGTGGCTGGTTGGAAACTTCAAAGTTCTCCTTTAATCAGCTGCTCCAGTAGGGAACTTTGGAAAGGAGAGCACAAGAAGTCATTTTGTAGTAAATCAAAAAATGTGGAATTCCACAAAGTCACATATTAATTGAATTCATGTTTTAGTTGAGTTTGTGGAGGATTTACCCTGGCGGGGGTTGAGACGCACTCTGCCGAGCTGAAAGAGGGCCCAGCAGACGGGATCTTGGCTGTGGGATCTCCCCAGAGAAAGGGAGGAGTGTGGAGGGAAGAGTCTTCAGCACAGCCTGAGTTATTTTGGCTGTAGCAGAAGAGCAGAGGCTGTGCGGGGTCGCCATGTGGGTGACATCACAGATGAGCGAGAGCAGCGAAAAAACTCAAATTGTTTATGATATTCCCTCAGATGTGGAGCTAGAGTTAGAAATGGAGTATTTCTTAATGGGAGAATGAGAGTGTTATGTAGTTGTGTTTCGTCTGACCTGTCCCACTGCTTTTCTCCACTTCCATTTTCATCTTAGGGCATTGATGAACTGACAGCCAGGAGAGTCTTGGTTCTGTCAAACATTTTGCCAGACCTTGAGAGGAGGTTTGTTAATAATCGTTGCTTTGACTATCTCAGCGACTGAGCCAAGTGCAGGGCTAAAGTCCAGAGCTAGCTGTTTCTGGCCTGCCATCCCTGAGTAGCAGGGGATGGAAATGATACACAGGCTGAACAAACTCCTGCCAAATCCACATCAAAGTATCACAGCACGGCATTCGACAGAAGCCCTTTCCCCCTTCATTACAAATCTTTACAAACGTTCGCTCTAACTTTTTCTTTGCGAAAACAGCACAGTCCTTCCAGTTGCTTCTGGAGTAACAGCACTAAAGTGTAAACCCTGACTTGCACTTCATTATGGTTATAATGCAGTTTGGTGCCATGTTTTTAATTCATGTTAGATTAGGTCACTGAAGCTGTACCATTTTTATGACAAAACAATGAATTTTTTACAAAAGCATTGCATAGTCCAGTGGTTTTCCATCATCATAACAGAAGTTTATTCTCGCTTTGAAATTCGTGTGTCTTTGTGCATCTCTATGCATTTGAGATCTCTCTACGCAAGACACCGAGGACTTTTAGCCAGAGTGGAGGTAAGAAGGCAAGACAGAAAACATATCCGTCCTTGAGCTGAAGCTGTCATAGAAGAGAAAGGATAAAAGGCCTCTGCCTGGTAAAAAAGTTTTAGACTGATGTGGTCTTGCTGCTGTACTTGTCTTCTGGGGTAGGACACTTCACACTGTGAACAGGCGACCATTCACTCTGTGTGCCACAGCTAGCCTTGGCTGACCAAGCTATGCTGAACAGAGAATGAAGAGAAAGGGAGTTTTTCACTCTGTCTGAATCAGGCAGCTGCATAATTGGTACATTTAGTTGAGACTCCCTTTTCTCAATGAATTGAATCGAGAGAGCTGTGTGGGAGATGGAGTGTGGTTGCACTGTGGGTCATCTACGCACAGTAAGGCAGGAAAGGCCTTTGTCCCATTTGGATTTAGTGAGCACTTTATACAATGGCCCGTTAGTGGGGGCTTGTTAGTGCCAAGGTTTATTTCCATAGCCTCTTTTTTCTCAAGATGTATTTTCTTTCATTCCTCCAGCTTTCTTCTTTTTCTAGGTGTATTTCCACTTTGTCATTGCTTTTGTTTCTGGCATGCTAAAGGATCTCTTCACATGCACAGAATGGTTCTGTTTGTGACAAGTAGAGATGGAGCGACTGTGTTTGAGACTAAGAAAGGCCCCTCTGTGTGTTTGGGCTGTTTGACGATGGGGTAGCTCCAGTGGAAAGAGTAGAAGGGTCTCAAGGCGGCTCACGGCATGAGGTATCAATCCCAGTGAAACCCTTACAGAGGGGCCGGAAGTGACCTTGAGGTGGGGGTGGGACTGTTTTGCCAAATCCTTATCTGATCTCACTTCAGAGCTCATTACCAACGTGTGAGGACAGACTGAAGCCCCTCAGTTCACACCAACTCCTCACTCCCTTAGACTGGACCCATCATCACCAGGGGCCCCAGAGCAAGCTAAGAGGGGCCCAGCACACTTGTGAGTTGAATGGAAATACATTTGGTGGTTTCTTAAGGGCTGCAACTTTTTCTTTCTTTACTTTTTTCTTTTTTTTTCTTTTATCAGTTTCTCCCTAATGATGCTTTCTGTCTCAGCTGTGTCTTGGCAGTTCTAAGGCAGACTGAACTCCAAGCCCTAACGCTGTCCTTGAAAAGACATCACCACTCTAATGTTCCATGTTTCACTCAGAGGCTCTGATTGGCCATGTCCATTAAACAGCACATGCTCAGTGCTCTTTGGTCATGAGGCTGTGATACAGACCTGTGCCTCTTTGCCGACCTTTTTATTTTTCCAGTGTGTATTTTGGTTCGGGACGATTTGAAGCACATTGCTCATTTCACAGGATGCAGAGATGTGCTTTCTTTTGGGCAGAGATGTACTTTCTTTTAGGCAGCAAAAGCTTAAGTGATGGTGCTTTTTTCCCCTTCTCCTCCAACGTGAAAGAGCTCGAAGTACAGGAAAAGGCAGGAGAACAGTTTCAAAGGCCCTTGAGAGTTGGTGATAGCGAATAAGAAACAGAGAAAAAGAGTAAGGAAAGAGAGAGAGAGAGAGAGAGAGAGAGTACACCACTAATAAAAAATGGAAAGGGTTATTTAAATGATCTGTTTAAACTTCAACTCTTTTTTCTCTCTCTTTTTCGGAAATGTTTGCACATTTTATTCTGTCCTGAAAACTAAAATTCAGAGACCTGCATTTACTCTGGGAACTGAAAAAAATGAAGATTATAGATACAGTATTTTATTTTAGAATTCCAACTGTCATTGAATTGTTTCTATGCTGTAGTTTATAGCTGCTCTGCCTTTTACTGTGATTGTGTGAGCTCTCTACATAAGTCATCTGTATTGATGAAACGCTATAAGTTCTCATGACTACACACACACACACACACACACACTGGAGATGTCTCTGTATTTATTCAGTTCCATTGGAAGGTGTTTGGCATGTCTTCATATTTCTCTTCAGCTTAAAGCTGTAGCCTGAAGGAAATGAAGAGATTTCAGCAACTGATGTTTCACATGTTACTGATATTGAACCCATAAAGGGGAAGCAGCAGCTAGTATGGCTCTTTAAAGAGTTTCTGTAGTACTGTAAGGCTTAAAAAAATTAGATGTCCAGTTCCTTGTCATCATGCAGTATAGATCCCGACCGATAAATCGGGGTGCTGATATTGAGCTAATTGCAGATAAATCTGTATCGGTGTTTATAATGGCCAATAAATGACAATTAAAAAGGACACGGAAGATGGATCCTTCAATCATGTTATGACATTCATGTCATCCATGCCTGGTTTTGCTGCAGTAACGTGAAAGCCGGTGCAGACAGTCAAACATCAAAATTACATTTAATGTCACGATAGTTGAGTGGTGTGGACTAAGCTGTTGACAAACTTGATTGTAGGTTTAGTTATGAAACAGCGTGGTAATTCTAGTGAGTAAACAAACAACGGTCCTGTCATTGCTCCCTCCTCTCTTCTAAAAATTTTCTCTGGCAACATCTCTTACAGCAGCTTATAATGCTATCCATTGCTAAATTAGGTTACTGACAAAGCAAGCTAATGCCATGTTTATCAGTGGAGAACTGCTAACGTTAATGAACGATTAAACTGTAGCATTTAACTTATTCTGCCTAAATGAAGCAATGATAAATATATCTGTGACTTGCATGTGTGTAGTTACAGTCAGTGCATTGGAAATTATTAAAGCAGAGGGGACACGTAAATAAAAATGAGCTGAACAAGTATCTAACATGGCTTCGTAGCCAAACAAAGTTTCTCTTTCAAACGTGTCGTGTGAAATCCCAAAGTCCTCAATATGACATGACTACAGTCATGTAGTATTAGATGCATTCAACAGCAGTGTTTACTCTAGCTCACTGTATCAGTTCAAAGCATTATTTATCAAAACTTTAATATATTTTGTCATACATTTGTTCAAAGCACTACTTACAGCAATAGAACAAGTTTTTAAACTGCATTATATCATGTTATCTTGGTTAGGCCTCTTAGATAACTACACATAACAAATGTTAGGGAAAGTCTATGTTTATGTGATGTGTTTCTGGAAAAAAAAAGAAAAGAAAAAAAAGAATATCGGCCGATATATCCTTATCGGATATTTAAATCATCAAATATTGAAATCGGTATTGGTCTGATCCTATATTGGTAGGGCCCTAATGCAGTAGCTCCCGACACCCTCTCTGAAGCATGAGTGATTTTCTCAGTTTCCAATGACTTGGTCAAATGATTTTGTAATGAACAAAAAGGACTGTCATTTCCTAGCTGCACTTACCTCCAGCCAGCAGTGCATAATGGCAAACGTTTGAATTTTAAGTGTCTGAGTTTCCTCAATGACTCTTAGACTGGGTCAGGGAACAGTTGTGATTAATTGTATGAATTGGAAGCTGGAGGTAAATGAGAAATGAAGCCTGGATAGCTGTATGTTCACCAGTATAAATCAAGCACAAGAGCATGCACTCCGAATAGAATACTGACCATTAATTCTTCCCAAAGAATTTTTTCACACATTCTGGTCTGTTTTATTGCTTTGTCAGTCTGGTTTGACAGCCTAGACACACAAAGGAAATAGCTTTCTGGTCTTTGAAAAATTTTGTGGAGACTTGGGTGAGTGGATCTGAGAGATTCTTTAAAGAGCCCAGTACGGTCTGTAAAGAAGACATGGAAAAGTTTTTTGTTTTTTTTACAACTGAAGTGGTAAGAATTGAAAATTCAGTATGACTTCTTGAACAGCACACTGGTCCACTTTCCTCCTCCCTTATTGCTAAAGGTAGGGCTTTTCTGTTTTTGGTTTAGGAACAATAACGCTACCTCTGTGACTCCTATTTGTCCCTATTCCTCTTACCTTCTGTTAACAACTGTACCACTGTGACTCCTGTTTGTCCTCATTCCTCTTCGCTCCTGTTAACTACTGTACGTCTGTGACTCCTGTTCGTCCCTATTCCTCTTCCCTCCTGTTAACTACTGTACGTCTGTGACTCCTGTTCGTCCCTATTCCTCTTCCCTCCTGTTAACTACTGTACCTCTGTGACTCCTGTTCATCCCTATTCCTCCTTCCTGTTAACTACTGTACCTCTGTGACTCCTGTCTGTCCCTATTCCTCTTCCCTCCTGTTCGTTACTATGCTGCAGTGACTCTGGCTTATGTGGTTTAACAGTATTTATACAGAACAAACAAATTACAGGAAACTACACATACTACTTAATGTGTTCACAAATATAATACTTCCCCAAGCACTCAGTTCAGATCCAAGTTAGGCCAACAGAGCAAGTATAAACAGAAATGCACATCTGTGCAGGGCCTTCCATGTTCAGGTCGGAGAGAGCTCCACTCAGGGCTGCTGCATGCTTTTGTATTGTGTACACATGCCTGTTAACTCAGCCTGCACTATACACAGGGTCAATGTCAACAGAAGATTTCAATTTTTAAGTTTTGCATATTATAGTATGAATGAAAGCACTAGTGCTTCTGTGTTGATTACTGAGAAATTCAGGATGTTTGTGCTGTAAAACGATGCCGTGGCAACAGAGACGGAAGAGTTACACACATTTAGTGGTTTGGTTCTGGAGTGCCACAGTCGAAAATCTGAGGTTAAATCAAAAGTCTGTGCATGCCAGTTGATGACCAGTCTTCAATGGATCTCTTTGATGGGAACGGTGGTTTAGCCTGTGTTTGACGTAGCCAAATGAATGATAAATGTAGTCTGGTTGCTGAACCCTCAGAGTTATATCGACAAAAAAAAAGGCATTTCCTGTGTGCATATCATGTTTACATTTTTCTAGTTTAGTGCTACATTTCTTTTTGTTATGTTCAGCTCCTCTTGTAAACTATCATATTATGACTATTATCATATTAGAACATGTGTCCATATACACAAACAATCAGAACCAGTGAGATCAGAACATTTTTTAATGAGCTGAATAGAAAGGACAATGTGATCAATTTGCACAAAAAACTAAATTGATGTTGTAGTTGGTTCTTGATAAACCCTAAAGAATTGAGCTGAAAGTCAGCATGCCTCATTCTGAGGAGTAAGTGTAAGTGTGTGTGTGTGTGTATGTGTTCGTGTGTTTGTGTGTGTTGTTTTTTTATATGTGTGTGTATAATTTGTGCTCTGAGGAAACTGCTGGTGTGACTGTTCACTGCTGATCAAGGCACATGATAGCCACTGCTTTCTCCCTCTCCCCTCGCATCTGGAGAAACACAGGGAGAGTCGGGGCAGGGGGAGGGGCAGGGGGGAGGGTATAGGGGGCTGGCTCAGGGCTCTGTGGCCTGTGGGCCAGACTGTCTGCTGCAGGTGAGGCCAATCTCTGAAGTCTCCTGCCAAGTTTCTGTGGAAAGATGTAAGCATGGAGTGAAAGTGAGAGAGAGAGAGAGAGAAAGAGAGAGAGGGAGAGAAAGAGAGAGAGGGGGAGCGAGAGAGAGAGAGAGAGAGAGAGAGAGAGAGAGAGAGAGAACATGAGCAGGTCTCCAGAGGACCGGCAGGCCCCTGGCTGCTGAAGAAGAGCCTTGGTTCTGGATGAAGCTGCTGAAACATCTCATTGGTCTTGTGCTGAAGGGGTAGAGTGTCTTTTTGTTCTCTCATTTGCCTCTCATCTTTGTCCTTGCTTTCTTTTCCCCGTAGCACTCTGTCACTCCCTGTCTCCTGGTGAACACATTGCTTATTTTCATGCATGTTTTAAGTGCACGGGATTCAAAGGACTGTGGTGTGGAGAGAGCAACACACACACACACACACACACACACACACACACACACACACACACACACATGCACGCATGCACGCAGGCACATTTGTGCACATACTCATGCACATGCTTTTGTGCATGTGAACTGCCTCTCTCTCTCTCTCTCTCTATCACTCTCACTCTGTCGCATACATAAACATATGCTCATACACACAAAGATACACACATGAACAAATATACACACATACGCACACTGTGTACAGTGTCATCTCCAGATCACTCAGGGTCCGTTAATACTACTGGCGAGAACTATACTTGCTTTTAGTCAGTGTCCAGGTGTGCATGTATTTTTTCTGGAACTATCACACAGTATAAAATTATATCTAATCTTATCACCCCAGGATGACAACTGCAGTAGGCCACTCCGTCACCCATGGAACCACCTGTGGTTCCTTTGTTGGCAGTGTCTCTGCTGCATAGGGGACACCTCTCTCAGGCGTCTGGTAAAGATGAGGATATCCTCATTTTTCCTCAGGGTGATGGATTCACACTGCTGAATATGATACCTCAGGGCTTTGGCAGCAAACACTATAACCCACAGTTATACTGGTGGGTTGATGTTTTTGGTATGTGATTTCTTTTTTTTTGGGCGCGATTTTTTTATTAGTGATTTATTTAATAATTACTTTAAGAAAAGTAGTAATTCTCTGATAATTCATTCTCAAAGGCATCAATACTGCACTGATGATTTCTCAAAGTTCAAATGAAGAAAGCTCTTCTCTCCCAAACCTGCAAATCGAAATAAACGTTCCTCTACGTTTGTTATCTGACGCTCTTTGAATGACAGCCCAGACTGAGCTTTAATGAGGAAAAAAGTTTAACTCTGATGTGTATTTGGACAATCTCTAGACTTTCCACACTCTGCAGTTTGCTGAACAGACTCCAGGTACATGTTCATTACTGGGAGTGATGTTCCTCCTCACAGTTGAAATGTCTGCCCAGTCTGTACTCGTTTTGTGATTTACGGTCAGACTGGAACCTGTTTCCGCATGAGAAGCTGACATGAAGGGCATTTCACTGTGAGATATGTACATGAAAGGCTGTTAAATCTGCTTTTGTTCTGTCAGCTCATTGGCAGATACATCAGTAATCAGCCAGATTAGACCACATTGCCTCATATATTTCTGTCTGTGTAAAATCCTAACATCTGGCAAAATCTTGGTAATAACTCAAGCAATCTGCATGGTAGGCATTTGCTTCACATGTCACAGTTATCATATTTTACCAGTTTTTGGGCTGTGTTACCATCTGACATATGGATGTTTTCTTATGTTGATATTTACTGTGTTCCTCAAAACCTTTACATTAATGTACATAACACACAAATGACTGCAGTGTATCTCCTTTATAAAGAACATTCATTATTTTTTAGATAAACCATTTATTTGGGGGTATTTTTTTAAAAAGTTAGAAATGTCAAGCTGGTGTAACCATCTAAACAGACTCTCGTAATTCTTTTTATTAAGTTCTTAATCGGTTAATAGTTTGATATAAATTTATGGAACACAAAAACAGATTAGAAAAAACAGCATAACAGTCCTGGTTAAAAGTCTTATTATTTGACAAACTTTTGTCCAAAACCCTTATTGTATATTGTCAGTCAGTGGAAACAATATCAGCTAATTACAACTATGAGTTCCGAAAGTTTCACACAAACCTTAGTGAACTCAGTTACATCAGCTCAGGTTTCATAACCTCATGTATTGGAGAATGGTGTGTTGACCATGAAAACATTGCCGCATTATATTAAGCTGCCTCAGTTTATACCACCCCCCCCCCTTTTTTTTTTTACGCCTACTTACTATTCTGGTTTGTGTTTTTATTTTAGAAATGGTGTAAGCGCTGTGGTAGGAGTGAGAGATAATGAGCAGTAAACAGTGTTAGTAATTGTGTTTGAGAGAAGGTCTATGAGGTGTGTGGTCAACAGGGTGCGAGTTAGTGGCATTTGCTAACCTCTTTGTGTTTGTGCTACCAAGCTTAACATTAGCTCTTAGGTAATGACTCTGGAGAAAGCAATTACTGATTTCCTACTCTGTGATGATACACAGAACAGTGTATTGTGTGGGGGTCGACTCATTCAGTTGGCTTATTAAGTGTTATCTAATAACTGACTTTTTCACTGTACGTTAGACCAAAACTGTACAGTTACGCACATCTGACAGCATCTGACTGATAAATCAGATCAGATCAGCTCTTTTCTTTTCTTTTCTTTTCTTTTCTTTCTTTTCTTTTCTTTTCTTTTCTTTTCTTTTTTCTACTTAAATATAGTCTTAAAACAACAGAAACAGTATGAATAGATATTCTTTTTGACTTAAACAATACTTCCAAAACTAGAAACCATGATGAATACTGACAGAAAGATATATAAGGCGCATTTCATCACTGACATTTATGTAAACATCTGTGTGAGTCATTTGCCCTTATTTTACGAAATGAACATACTGGCGTACGGTCATTTCCATGCAAAGCTTGGCATTTATCAATGTGGATGTGAGCTGAGCGGGGGCTATGATCAAAGCTCACATCAAGTCCCAATTCATGTGCGCAAGTTTTCGACTATGGACTTGCAGTGCAGCATAGTAATATAGTAATAGCATCTGGCTGAATCTGAGAATTGTTATTAGACCATATATTCTGACTGGCATCTAAGCGTATGCAGCCACATATTCATCACTAAAAAATATGAAGCCTATGGCAAAATATTTTATTTTGTAAAGGCCTACATTGACTATGTGTCATATATCCCAAACATAAATAGGTATTTTCAAATTGTTTGCAATTAACAGTGTTGACAGTTTTTTGATATAAGATTAATTACTCTTTCATTTTGAGATAGCCTACTTGTTAGGCTTGACTCCTGGTGACAAAATTAGAAGCAATTAAATTTAAGCAATTGAAAACAATGGGAAGGCTAACCGATTTGCAATGTGATAGGTTAGATGCTTATTCAGTCACCTGTTTACGTATAATGTATGACTATATTACACATCCCCATGCTGTAAACTCTAGGAGCGAGGCCTCTAAACTGAGAAGATATAGGGGCATGATATTTAAAAGACAGTTGTTTTCAGACAACACATTTATCAAAGCCCGCACATTCTTATGCTTTGATTGGTGAGATACGAATGTTTCATGAATCACATGTGTACCTTGTCGTAAGATGACTGCACCTGGATCTGTGCTGGTTTCTACATTAGACTGATAAATGAGGCCCATTTTGAGCATGCCAGCCCATATCTGAGGTGACAGCTGATTTTCTAAGTGCTTTTTCAGGTTTCATTTGAAGGCAGCTGAGAAAATGTGGTCTTTGTTCAAAGCAGTGGCATAATTTCAGGCAGTGCTATTACCTAATATTGCTTGTCAAAAACTGATATAGCACTCAAACTGTACACTGGCCTAAACTCCTTAACCACCAGGCAGACTAGCTGTATAGCTTATCTGTATTGGCTGCATAAGAATAAAAAGTCTTTACTCTTTTAAAGAATGTGTGTATGCAGACTGCAAGCGACCTCAGCGACCCCCAGTCCAGCTCCTGCAGGTGCAGTAACGGAGAGAAAAGTGCTGCCATGCTCAGACAGCCTTGAGAAACAGAGTAAAGCATTTAGCCGGTAGTGTAGTCATACCATCCTTTCCTCTGTTCAGAACCACATCAGTGAAACTCTTGTGGAATGCTAACTCAGGACTGCAGTGGTTGCTAAAAGCTGATTAATTCATGAATGGTTTGACTCTGTTAAAATGGTAAGGGATGGAGAGGGTGCTAAAGGGAATGGAGGTATCAGTTCAGTTATTTGTCTCCGTTAATTTGCTACAGATAAACGATTGTATTGTGATACTGAAGGGATTTTTATTTGAGTCACTCGCACACACAGATACACACACACACACACACAAGAAAAAGGGGGTTTCATAGTTTTGAAGAGAGCCCTTCCATTTTAAGTAGCAGCTGTCACTTTGCTGTCTGGGCCTCAAACTCTGACATAACCAATTCTCTCTTTCTTTCTTTCTTTCTTTCTTTCTTTCTTTCTTTCTTTCTTTCTTTCTTTCTTTCTTTCTCTAGGCAACTGCGTTGTGTTGAAGATTTCCCTTAAAGAGACACTTGCTCCAGTGATACAGACATAATGACAACAAAGCATTAGGAAACACTCATAAAATAATTAGGTTACCATGAACTTAACTGACTGAAGTCCATTATCATGTAGCAGTACCCATTACAGTGTTTTCACTCTTGTAACAAGAAAACTGAAGAGAGATTTAGTATTTTTAAAGTGTAGTCTCTTCAACGGCTTATCTTCAGACTGTAAAATTCACATGATGGTTCTGATCCAGTGCTTTTATTTGATATGTGAATATGATAAAGACTGTGATGAAACACATTTCTGGTCTTTTAGTGAATGAACAGATTAAAGAAGTGCTCATAAATTTTACTGCTCACTTGTCAATGTCCATATTAGTTGTCTTAAAATGTTTATCATTGTGTTTGTTGGGTTAGAGTGGATTATATCTGCTCTGAGTTAGCCTGAAGAAATGTCAGCTGTAACATTTACATGCCAAGTTGTGAGAGGGAGGCCAAGAATGGAGTATTTTGGCTCTGGATTCTCCTACCATCTAATCTAATGATCTCACCATCTCACCTCTGATTTCATCTAATCTAAAAATCTCACTTCTCATTTCATTAGCACAGCTCGCAACCCATCTGAAAGGGCTCTGCTTTCAGTCCAGTCCTGAATCTCAGGCCATCCCTGTGTCAGGCCATATCGTCAGGCCATTCCTGTGTCTGGGTTTCTGTGGAGTGTGAAGTAGGGGCAAGGAAAGTAGGATATACAGCTCTGAGGTCTCAGCATAGAAGATGTGAGGAAATGTGGACCTTTCTGTAATGAGGTGTGTGTGTGCATGTGTGTGTGTGTGTGTATCCATAGCCTTGACTGATGGAGTGTAGGAGCTGGAAAAATTTATGATGCCCTAAAAAACAAACAACCAAAAAAACAACAACAGCAACAACAACAAAACAGGTGGGTCACAAATGAAGGCAAACTTACTGAGCCATGGCACTATCATCCATTCTTTTCTCCAGAGCGATAAACTGTCACTCCTCTCTCACAATAAATATGATGGACGTTAAACTGTCTCTCTCTTGGCGGGAGGAACCTTTGGACTCCTCACAGATCTGGAACTGAAAAGCACCCGTTATCCTTTTCTTCACCTTCTCTAACTCTTTTGCATAACCACTCCATTTTTAAGGACCAACTTAGAGGGCCATATCAAGAGTACGCCATTGTTAAATGGCTGGAAAAGTACTGAGTGACCCTGTTTCCCAGGTTTTCTTCCCCTCAGGCAGAATGGTTGGAAGACCAGGTAATAAAGTGTTTAATCATTGTGTTTGTGTGAGAAACCTCAGGCGTGGAGTAAAAGGGGGGGAGGCAGGAGCCCAGGCATCTGTTTGCAGTGGTCACATCTGGGCCCCTGCATTAAGACCACCCGCTGCAAAGAGCACCTGAAATCTGTGTAATGTATTCTCGTCTGCTCCATGCTCAGGGAGCACTGAATCTCTCTTACAGATCTGTCATCTGCAGTACCATCTGCACTTTGAAGTGTGGCTTCATATAATGCTGTCTTACTATTAAATTACTTTTCTTTTCAACCAGTCAGTTCTTCAAAACCATGCCTATCTCACCACATCTGAGTGCCTGAATGCTTGACTTTGCTGATGACGATAGGATGTGTAAGTTGCTTGGATGTATTGAACAGTCTCCTGCGGACATACGTGAAATTTCCGTCTCTCTTTCCAGATGTAATGCTATAGGTTGCCCAGAGAAAGTGCATGTGAATTAGTGGAGAGTCTGTTGTGCTAGAGCTCCAGTAGAACAAGGAAAGTGTCATGGTGTTCCAGAGGGGTGGAATGACTAACATTTCCTTACAACAATATTCTACAGATGGTGATAAGATCACTGGCAATATTACCAGCCCAAGTAATTTTTCTTGGTTCTTCTTAGATTAAAGTAAGCAGTCAACCCAATTCACACTATCAGCTATTTCCTTCATGAGAATCCGGATGTGATGTTTAATGCACAAAGCAATTTCACCTCCTGTTTGAAGTATTGTCGACAAGTGCGCTTACTTTTCAAAGCAGTTTTTTTCCTCTGTTTTTCAGCATTCATTAATCAGAATACGAGCCACATTTCATTGCCCTGACTCATCTGTGACTCTGATCAGGTTGTGACAGAATTTCTCATTATCTCAACAATATGAAAGACTTTTTAATGTTAAATGTATATTCACGATCATAAAGCTTCTTATTTCTGTATGCTTAATGTATTATTAGTGTGTCAGCTCTAAAGATATAAACCTCATAAGATGTTTTCCTTTTATGTATTATGTCTATTATGTCTATTATCTATTATTATGTTATGTACAATAGATATTAAAACCTTATAGAAAAATTAATAAAAGTGGATGATTTGTAAATTGCTTTGGAGCATTTTATATGAATAGAAAGACAAGAGTACAACCTGTAAAGTTTCTTTGAGATGTAAATAAGACAAGCCTCAAAGCATTGCTAGCATTAGCTTTGCTCTGAGTTAGCGTACCATAAATCACTGGAGACTGAATGCGTCAGTCAGCATGGCTGTCATCAGTGTTTGTGCACACTAAATTATTTATGAGATTGTTCTGTGTCAGTTTCTCATGTGTACAGATCTGCACATCTCTGAGAACACCATCCCAATCTCAAGCCAATGCGCTCTAATGGAAATCCACCAGTTCTGCCTGTTTTTGCTGCTTTGTGTAGTGAAAGTTACACAAATCCATCCACATTCTGTGGAGAGTGTGTTAGCATAAGTCAGAGGTCTACTCTGGGGGTGGAGTTATCGTTTCCCCTCTTAGAGTCTGTGCTGCTTTTATAGAGTGGTAGCTGTGGATATGAAGGCTGACCAGAGTAATCCTTCGGAGTCAAATGTGTACGGATGAGTTGGGTGCCAACTGAGGGAGTCAGTGCCATGATAAGCACTCAGCACGGAGTCATTCCCTGGAAGGTTGGAAGAGTTCATTCGATGTCTGAGAGACATGGGGGAGGGAAAGGGAAAAGGAAAAAAGGGGAGAGTTTGAGGAAAAGCTTGTGGGGTCTCATCATGCCTGCAGTCTCTGACTCATAATGAGATTTACAGCCCCAAATTTAGAAAAAAAAAGTTTTAAATATGACCAAGAATTTGTGTTAAGACCTGATCAAATGACACAGAGCAATTTATCACAGACAAACTGCCTCCATTTCATGAGCTCTCAGAGTAGCCACCCTGGGAAGAGAGAACAAGGAGAAAAATTAATTGTGAATGAAAATGAATTGCGAAGGCACTGGAGAGAAAATATGAGCTCAGGGAACAAAGAGCAAGAAGGGGAATGATTGGCATGCTGTTGAGAGGGTTCAGTGAAAACATGAGAGTAAATTAATTGAGAGAGACTCTTCAGAGGTTTGAGAGGAAGGAGGGAGGATGAGGGAAGAAAGTGATGGAGAGAGAGAATAACAGAAGGGTGAGAATTGGTTAGAGCTGGGAAGCCTTTCCGGAATGTTTGTTAAAAGGGAGGGGGCTGTTCTTAGGCTGTGTTTACCACATGTAGGGTGACGGCCAAAGCTTCCCGAGATGGAGCATAAGTGTTGGTTACCATGGCAGTGGAGAGGGAGGAAGGGAAGAGAGACTAAACAAGGAGCCCATCATTTTGTCAACAGGGCACATTGTCCCTCTGAGGCTGGTCTCCAGTGGAGAAGGTATTGTTAAAGATCTCCAGAAGGACTGTGTCTACAGTGTCTCTGGAGTGAACGTCCAAATATAAAGACCAGATTTAAAGAGTGCCGCACTAGTTCACCCACCACTTCTTTTATTCATTGTCACTGTTACCTCTCCAGTTAACTAGGAGAGCAAAGCATCCTTCTCTTTGTTGTTTGCTGTTGTGCTGAACAAGACTGATGTATGCCTACAGGTCACCCTTATCCATTAGAGGTTAACATCTCTGGTTCTCTATCTGGTTGTTATTTACTGAGACAGTGTGTCGGCAAGTGTGTACACTGTAAATCCTAACAATAAGCTTGATATCACGTTTTATGCATCTGCTGAATCTGGCATGGCTGCTTGTGACTTGTGAGGGTTTTGTTTGGAGTAGCATACTGTGAACAGCGAGCTGAGTGTGTTTATCTAAAACTGGTCTGATGTATGGTTGTCTGACAGTGGCATTGCCTTGACTCAGGCTGCAGAGAGGTAAGCTTCATCTCAGTCCCCTTCCCTCCTTCTCACTCTTTGTCTTTACTGTGTGTCCATCTGAGAAGTCCCACTCACCCTGTGAGTCTCCGCAGGAAACTGATAACACACATGGGCGGTCTCCCACCACACAGATTAGACTGAATTTGTCTCCCACTTTCTGGCAGACAAAGAACAGTTATCTGGACAGGAAGCACATCCCGACAGCCACACTGTATTCCTTAATCCCACCAAGCTGGCTCTGCCACCACTACCTGCTAGTATGCCACGCTGCAATAAACTTGTTCATGCAAAAAGTCTCCTCTATGATAAGTGAAACCAGTATGATCCACTATCAGTATGTAAAGGGCGGGCCAAGAGAAGGGCACAGAGACAGGAGTGGCAGTGCAGAATTTTGTTATTTTTTGGAGGAAGCATCAGTTCATTGTGAAAAAAGAAGAAAGTCCATTAAACATGGAAACCGAAAGTGAAACAAAATAAAGTGAAAAACAAAATAATTCTATACAACTAAACAAAGTCTGCTCTGGCCTCCGTTGAAAGAGGTCTAAAACCAGCAGAAACAAGTTTAGCCTTTTAGGAAAAATAAATAACCAGTGCTGTGGTACACTTTAACAATGGACAGGGGCAAAAAACAGGAACAAAAGACAGGGACAAAAAAAACAGGGAGCTCCCACACACATACATATAGTTTGGTGGCTAGCACCAAACAACAGACAGAGGGGCTGACAAACAATAGAGCATGACTAATATATAAATATATAAGGTTATAGTCAAACAAATGTATAAACTGAAATTTAATGTTATTTAACAAATAATCTTATTAAAGAAAACAAAGAAAAACACGTTAAGAACAATTAGGAAATACAGGGTGATGTTTGGTCCCCTCAGGTAATTAAACATGGTATTTCCCTCCACGTTGCCGCTTGGAACTCAATAAAAAGCTGGTGTTTCCACATGTACCCCATTCTTAAAAGTCTTTATCCTGAAGGACAACTATAAATCCATCAGAACTGCTTGGATAGTGAACAGAGCAGCAGTTGTTTTGCATTATGTTTCATGTGTTGCAATCAGATCAGTGCACCCAAGTGCACTCCACACGGGTTTCTGTGAGATCTCAGAGAGGGAAACGGGCAATGCGAGTTGCGTGCCAGTGTGTTCCTCTCTTATCCAGGAAGGTGGGACCAAGAGCAGTAGGGTTTGGCCAGTGTTACGTCAGCAAGAGAGTGATGCACTAAACTTGGCCAAAACATACAAACAGAGAAGAGTTCTGGGCATGGATCAGCAACAGACACAGCCCTAATCAAGTCAGACCTGCCACTGGCCGCCAGCCGGATCTGCTAGCAATTCGCTTCTTAATTGATTTTTTAGAGTGATTCATTTGAAAGGAGTAGGCATGGCTTGGGTGTTTGGATTGTGCTGTACTTGTCTGCTTTTCATACTCTGGAATCAGGACCTGGAGTCGTGACCAGAATAGTGATTACGATGATGATGAATATGGTGATGATGATGATGATGATGATGATGGTTATGCACACCGTCATTGTCTATAGTGGTCTTAGGGACAATCCATTAGCCACCAGTGAGCTGCAGTCCAGCAGTAAACAGCTTATCTCCTTTGTGTTGGAGTTGGAAAGGATCTGCTCTAAATGAAATACCATCTGTGCTGTATCCATCAGACCAGCTGTTTTAGTGGAGAGAAGCGTGAGTGATGGCCTGTGTTGGGTCACAGGGCATGCGTATGGCAGTGAGCAGTAGAGGAGAGAGGAATAATCAATAACACGCCCCAGGAGGATGTTACGATATGTGTTATTGTACAATAAGATCTGTGTTACTATACAGAGGAAACTTTTATTTACAGAGAGGAGGTGAATGTCTCAACTGCAACACGATGCCTTTGTAACAGTTCAGTCATTCTCTGAGTTGTGAAATGAATTTTCATTCAAGAACTGCAAAGTTCTGTGACCAATGCAGTTAACAGTGATTATTAGCTTACTGGCTTTCTCCCTCCAGATGAGAGATAAGGTATTGCATTCTCTTACACTTTAAAACTTATGTCTTTATACTGTATCAGAAACATGTAACCAAAATATGTGACAAACCAGACAAAGTGGGTTGCTTTTTTTTCAAGTCTTTGAAACTGATTCTTTTTCACACTGGTGGTCACAGCAGAGAGTGGTGTGGCTTTTTTTTTCTCCCAGTGTACGTATAGCATGTATACATGCAGCTCCCTGCTGTGTTCATTAGCCTGAAGACTTTGTCTTGTTTTGTTTTTTTTCATTGGCTCTGACTTTGATGTGATGACTTGCAGTGAAAACAGTTCTTTCCCCTGCTAAGGGCGTTTTTTCCACTCTGACTTCTGTGAAGTTCATGGCTAGCTTGTGTAATAAGGCTCATTATTTTCGGCTGGTGAGACAAGCCCTTCTGAGCAGAGGGACACACGCCTAAATTTGGTGTGGTCTCCTAAAAGACCCTGCTGTGTGGAGAGGGGGGATTAGCCATTTTATGTCAGAAGCTCTTTGAGTGGAAAGAGTTACATATGGCTTTTTCACAGACATATGCAGAGCCATCAGGGAAGACAGCGGAACATATTGCTCCTAACGTTCAAAGTATGGATATTTGTCCTCCTCCTCATCCCCCACAAATAGAAATAGGAGTGCAACTTTTTTCTTTTCTTTTCTTTCTTTTTTTTTTAATCTGCAAACACGTTTTTTGTTATTCAGACTGTAATGGTGCCTGTCTCAGCTTCCAAAGTGAGATTCAGCTGGGCCTACTTGACTCTACACAAACACATCATCTCATTTCCCTCCTCCACGCACATGTCTCTCCAACTGCACATCTGTCTCCCACTCCTGAGTTTCTAAAATTAAGCGAGAAATAGAGAAAAGCAGAGCATTGCATTTTATTGCTTTTATTGCTACTTCTCCAGCTTGTAAGCCCCAAATAATGCAAGTGCTCTTTAAATGAGACAATGCAATACACCCTAATATGGATATGAGGCCCGTGGCATCTTTGAGTCACACTACATTTTCATACATGTGACATACACCTCACTACATTCGAAAAGATGATGGCTTTATTTTGCAGTTTTGAGGAGAGTTCATGTTATTTACCACTTATTGGTCAATTAACACCCCCCCCCCCCCCCCCCACACACACACACAGTCTTGTTTAAATCAAAGCCTTTTTGTCACCAGAAGCTCAGTATGGCTTGAGAGCTGTGGATGATGTGTTCCTATTAGATTTGAACACCATCCCATTTGCCTTTTGGCTCATATCACAAGAGGTGAGTGATACCCAGTACAAAAGCTATTCATATGAATTCAGACAAGTCAAGCTCTTTCTGATACTGTCTACATGAGAGAGCCTGTTGGAATTATGTTGTCATGGAGACAATTGGCCACAGAGAGTAAAACTCTCTCTCCTCTTGTTTTAATTCTTTGCCTCTTTAGCTGTTTTCAGTCATTCTGATTACCTTACACTTACTTGAGTTGTTGGAGTGGGTGATCTTTATTACATTTGAGTTCTTTGTGCTGTAAAGGGATTGAGTTATATATTGAGTATATACTGAGTATATGTTGATTATATATTGACTATATACTGTAATTCGTAGGAAAATCAGCTGACGTGGTGGATGTGTATGACACAAGTGAAAGGTGAAAACAGTAATCTATACTTCTGCTCCTGAGGGGAAAAAATATAGAGGTGTTCCCACTTAGCCACTAAGATTAGCGTTTGTTAAAATGATCACTGCTTTGTTGCAAACGTTTTTAACATTTTAGCCTTTGTCATTATAAACATTTATTATGAAGTTTCACTGGATTATGACACATTCACCAGTGTCTGAGGTTTTAATGGTCTGAGGTGTCTGATCAGCTCATAGACAGACAGAGCCCAACACAGACAGTGAACTGTGTCTTTAGCTTAGTTCCTTTTGAGTTACACAGACAGTGAACTGTGTCTTTAGCATCTGAGTTACACAGAATGGTTCTACTTTCATCTCTGCCTCAAATGTAAAAGCAGAAGATGATACAATGGCTTCATATTGACTTCATTTATTCATTTCCTTTACTTTGTGAGAGATGGAAGAGATGAACTGGATGAATGTCTAGGTTATAATGGTTAAGATTAGGATAAAAGGTCAGGAAAGCTGATCTCAGGTCAATTGTTAGACTCACATTGTTACATGAGTTGGGGGAGGTTCCCAGAGAGAGCCCATCTAGATGCTTTATCTCACTGTCTGAGAAAACCAGGTCTCTGTCACAGCAGTAAGTCTGTTTGTGTCTGTCCAGCATGTGAAGTAGGATCATTGGCATTGTAATGGTAAACTCTACTTCGACGCTGCTCGCCCCTGACCAGTCACACATGTAACAACAGTCTACGTGAACTGACTCCTCATGCTGGATTAACTGGTTAAGCACAGCAATCCCTTTCACTTAGGCACTCACACATGACATTTAGTGCATTTGAATGGGACTCTGTGAAAGACCGTGAAGTCTTTTCAGCGTTACCATACCATCTTTTCCTCCATGCTGTTTTCTGTGACTGTCAATCGAACATACTTGGCAGCCTTCAAAGAGTTCACTTTCAATGCTTTTCTTTTTCTGAAGTATCAAGACATCCTTAAGCTTCAGGCCTATTCTGAATATTAAGGATGAGAGTGGAGCTACCATCCATGCTGGCAAACAGCTGATAGAGAATTCAGCAGCACATGTGCTTCAGCCAAAACCAGAGTAATGTATGTGTACAGCACTTTCCGCCAAGACGGTGACAGGGAGTGCTGGCTGTTTTGGCAAGTGGTGCTGCAAAATAAATACTTGCAGAGAAAGAAAAAAATAAAAAAGAGAAAGTATGAGAATGTGTTGAGATCCAAACCAGAAACTGATGCCTGTGTCATTTTCCTTAGTCACGCACAGAGAATCTGAGTCTGGGATCAAACAGCATGAGGAAAAGACTCAGTGGTAAAATCGTAGCTGGTAAGTGAGGTGGAAATAGGGTTTATGTAGCAGAAAGAGAAAGGCTGACATTGAAAAAGAAAGAAAGAAAGAAAGAAAGAAAGAAAAGAAAAGAAAAAGAAAAGAAAAAAGAAAAGAGCCTGGATGGATCTTGAAGAGGCCGCTTGCTAATGTAGCAGGCGCCACATTGTTGGCTCTCCCAGGCTGGGCCACTCTCTCTGCCATCTGCCAGTTAAAGCTGTGACTGGGCTGTAACTGGGCCCCACACAGACACCAGCACTGGGCTCATCTAGCCTCAGATACTGGACTGGTTTTTGATTAATACCCTCATCATTTTTTGGTTTTCTGGTTAACATTTGCTGTGATTTACGGTCATGTTCACTAATGATCCAGGATAAAAATGATCCATCTTAAATCTGAAGAGTGATCTTAGCATGGCGTTATTGAGGAAAAAAAAGAAAAAGGGTTTTCTTTTTTCACCATCATTTCCTATCCTTAAAAAGTTTGTATTAATTGCGTTCCAGTCATGTATGTGTGTGTGTGTGTGTTCAGCATGTTAGGTGCATCCTCCATGTTTTCTAGAGTTATTATAAAGTGGCAACATGATGTTATGCAGACATTTGACATACACTTGAGATTTTCAGGAATCATTCTCTTTCAGGAATCATTCTCTATTTTAGTCTTTGACAGGTTGTGCCAAAAAGATCACTTTCAAAAAAAGTTAGTTGAATGTTCTAAATATTCTGGAACATTGAATAACACTGGTCAGTGACTTCCTTGGTTACATGGCACAGTCCCCTCAATCTGCTCCCTGTAAATCAACATGATACAGATAAAGTCCTGGACAGGAGCCGATGGTAATCAGAGTCTTCCAGAGGCAATGGTTTTGTCTGCTCTCCTCATAGTCTTCGCCTGAAAGTGATGAATAGAATGAACCTGGTCACCTTTTCCAAGTGTGTCACACTGGATGAGTTTTACAAAGACTGGAGTGTTACTGTGTAATGATAGTAGTCCTGTCAGAGAGGGATGACACTGTCACAGAAATGCCACAGTTAGAAAGGAGGGGCAGCACAGTAGGCTTCTTCATCTGGAGTGCGTTTCAAGGAAAAATATTTTCATAACTGTTTGAAATTTTAGAATTTAAGTGGATTAAGGGGAATGTACACAACGGTTTTTCCTACTATCCTCCAGGAGACATCTGGATCACATTAGTCTTTCTATGGACAGTATTTCATTTCTCTCTGTGTGTCATTTTGCCCTCAGAGTGTATGTATGGATGTGTGTGTGTGTGTGTTTTGTGTGCAGTATGTGTCGGGGGAAGGGGGAATTGTTTGATTTTATTCCTTATCTGAAGATTAAGGAGAGTGTAAATAGGCAGTGCAGACAGATGTTTGCGCAGCAGTGTAAGTGGATCAGATTTTTTTTCTGATACTCTCGTTGCCATGGAACAATGCAGTAGTCTTTCCTTTCCAAATAATTATGATATAATTATGTTTCCTCTATGCGTCCTCTCAGACTAAAAGCATAGTAGCAGCTTGATAAAGCCGCTTGATAGTGTTAAAAAAAAGTCAAAGGATTTAATCAAATGGCTGATTAATCTGCAAAATATATGGTGTAAAGGACCATGTAAAAAGGTGTCTATGTGGGATACATTTAAAATAGATGCGTGTGTGTGTGCTTGAGTGTTTGTGTGGGTACGTGTATGTGTGCGTGTGTGTGTGTGTGTGCGTGTGTGTACGTGTGAGAGAGTGTGTGTGTGTGTGTGTACTCACTAAAGCATGACTTCCTTGCTGTTCTCTATTAGGAAGAGCAGGTCTCTGTGGATTAATGTATTACTGGGGACTCAAAGGCACATGTTTTGCTATAGGAATTTCAAACTTAATAACCTGTCCTTAGCTAAGCACCAGTTTCCTCTCTCTCTCTCTCTCTCTCTCTCTCTCTCATTCATTCATTAAACCCTTTAAAAATGCCCCACTTTCATCAACACCTCCAGTTCACAGGAGACTCAACTTGTACTTTTTCTCCACAGAACACTGTTCTCTGTGCTGTCTGCATTAATCTTCTTTTCTTTTTTCTCTTCTTTTCTTTTCTTTTCTTTTCTTTTCTTTTTTTTTCTTCACAACACACAAATTACTATGACACAATACACATTGTAACCCCCCCAAAACTTCACTGAAACTAGTGTATTTGCTTCATTGTGCCACATATATACATTTTTGCTTTACATTTGCCATTTTCTGTTAGCAATCTGTGCTCAGCAGTCCTGCCACATAGGTACTGTAGACTATTTTAATACTGGAGTGTAGCAAGTTTGTCAAAAGTTATTAGAAAAATCATATAACTGATATCAAAACGGTCCAGGCGATGAATATTCTGTGGTTATTCTTTACCTCTGTGAAATGTAGACTTGTGTAATCTGTCTGTTGGAAGCCTGAGGACACCATCTCAGAAATATCAGTATCATTAACCACCTCCTGTAAAAACCAATGCTAATATTCTTCTCCATCACACTGCATAGGCTGACCAAGAAGCCATCCAGTTATTGCTATAATTCTTTTATAATGTCATTAGTTTGGCATCAGCACTTTCAGTGAAGTTTTCTGGACCGGTTATTGATTCTATGATTCTATGGAGGAGACCCAGTCCTGTTATGAAGCAGAATGTTAAGACTCCTTCATCTGGTAGCAATCTCTCGCCCTCAGCAGTTTCAGCCACCAAAAACTCTAATCCATCAGCCTCTGTCATCTGCCGCAGCGGAATGGAGAGGGGGAGTGTAAACGCAGGGGAAGAATGGATTCTCATTTAAAGCAGAAGAATGCCAACATGACCTCTGCTGTTTGCACTTAATTGCAATTGAACCAGATGGGTAAAAGACAAACAGTCAAACAAAGACAAACAGTCCTGAGTGCCAGATATTTATTTAGAGATGGATGCCATCAGCCCAATGCAATGCACAGCTTGGGTCTGCGCTGCACATTATTTTTTATGACAACACTGTGAATTACAGTTAGAGGACTTCACTCTTCTTCTTCTTATATTGAACACATTGACTTTGACTGAGAGGCAACTCTTTCGTGTAACAGATGCTGTCACTATGGTCTGTTTGCTTAGCCCAGTGAAAACAGGTTACAGATTCATTAGGATCCTGTTTCAGCACTGAAGAAAGGTGCAAATATGATGAATGAGCTTTGTCAGGGAAAAAAATTGTAGACCTTTTAAACACACACTACTTACTCATAGTAAAAACACTATCATAAAATTTCGTCATCATCAAAATATAATCGTGGTTCCTGCTTGTCCATCACTCTCATACGAGAGTGTGGTTTGTACATATATCATCTCTGCTTGGTAAATTTGATAATTTTTTCATCTTTGGAATTTAGAACAAATCTGTGTCACGTTTTCTGAACCCATGTGTTACTATGTTGAAGTGTATGGCTCTAGATTGTAGGGCTCTGTGTGATTTGTAAAGTAGGAGATGTGTGATTAGTAATGTAGGAGATGTGTGTGTGTGTGTGTGTGATATGTAATGTAGCAGATGTGTGATTAGTAATGTAGGAGATGCGTGATTAGTAATGTATGAGATGTGTGATTTGTAATGTAGGAGATGTGTGATTTGTAATGTAGGAGATGTGTGATTTGTAAAGCAGGACATGTGTGATTGGTTGCTGAAGGGGACTAACTTAGCCCTCAACCACCTTCTCCAAATCTTCCCCGTCTTTTCCTCTCAAGCTGAAGAGCTAAAGAAGAGGGATATAAAGTAATAGTAGTATTCCTTTAGTAAAGATAACAATAATCACTCAGTGTCTCTGTCTGACTTACACACACACAGACACACACACACACATGCAGTGTTCTCAACAGATGAAACAGGCATAGTCGCTGTCTGTGTGTGTCTTGTCAGGATGTGCGGAGGTCAGTGCATGTTTCTGTCTTATGTGTGATGGGGGCTGGATTTCTGTCCTTCTCTGTGTTCGGGGAGAAAATGAAAGGTTTCTGAATAAAGACGTCCAAAATGAGGTAGTCAAAGCGATCCAAAGGAGTTCCTCCCTTTTCCAATCCGCAGGACAGCTGTAAGGTGCTGTGTTAGTCTCAGTTGTTTGAAACTCAAGCCGGTGTGCAAATGTGCCCTGAACCACTGAGTCTGTGTAGAGGTTAAACTGTTCTGTGTCCTAAACCACTGAGTCTGTGTGGAGGTTAAACTGCTCTGTGCCCAAAGGCAGGACCTCTCACTGAGAGACTTATCGCTCCCGGCGTAAGACATGGATGCCAGACAACACTGTCGGGTGTCATGAAAAATTATGTCGAGCTCATAAATCTGTATCCATCCATCTCTCTCCCCTGCTGGAGCGACGTCGCATCTCCATCCTTCTCTCGCTCGTCTGGTTCACCTCTGCTGTTTACAGAAACCCTTTGAGGTCTGACCCTCTATTTCTCTGGCTGTTTCTTTGGGCCTGACTGGTGTAGCTGTCAGTTAAGGCCTGTGTGATCAGATGTGGGCTGTTGTACTTATTACTATACTCACTTATACTATACTTAGTGTTTACTGTTGCAATTAATTAATTACAGTTTGATTGTGTAAACGTGCCAACTAGTGCTTCGTTTGAGAAGAATATAGCAATTACTTGCAAAGAAGCATGGTGTTCCCTAGGTTTGTTTGATATGTGGAAATCCAGAAATCCAACAAACTCTCTTGAATTCAGCTTTTTGTGTGCAAATGAATGTGAAATTTACTTGACACAGAAAAACTGCTCTGCATTCCTGACCTGCTGGTCTATGTTTTCTGTGCCCAGAGCTGTATGGACGTTACTTTACTGAAGGAGTGGTGTTCTTGCACAGCCTAACGTGTAATGTATAATATCCAATGCTGATTTACAAAGAATACAACAACTGTTATGGGAGGGCAATGTGTGTATTCCCACAATTATCTTAGAGAAAAAAGAAACAAAGAAACAAATTCCTTCTTCAAGAATGCCAGAGAGCTCCAGATGCAAACAGATGAGGTAAGCCTATAGCCCAGCATTTGTTTGTATGACACATACAGAAAAATAGGCCCAGAGCTAACCTGAAGTAAAGAACCACTGCACTCTGACATGGTTTTCACTCATTATGTCAACCCCCCCCCCCCACCCCTCCCCACACTAACAGCTTCCCACATCCTGCAGCGCACTTGGGGGTTGTTTGTAAAACGGTAGGAAAGCACAACTCTGGCGGGGACAGGGCAGAGAAGAGCAAAGTCTGCAAATCCAGCCCCACTCCACCCCGTGCCCCCGTCCCTGAGGGTTCACCCCTGCCAGAAGAGTGGGCGCCTTGTTTTCGGGCTGTCAGAAGGGCCGGGGTCAGGGGATCTGCATGTCAAAGTGAGTTAGTCCAGTCGTCTGCTTAGGTCTGACCAGACAGGGAAAAAATATTTTTCCAAGATTGTGCCCAAATCATAGCCTTGCTGTTCTGTGTGATGGGGATGCTACTGGAGCTGTGTCGCATTCCTCTTTCTTTTGTATTCCAGTCCACTGATCACTTTTGAGGGTGCATCTTTGGTTCAATGGTCCAAAAAAACGTCCTTCATGAGCACTGCCAGGTGTTATTTTCTTTTGCTGAGTGAGTCTTAGTGGAGAGCATGTTTGTGTTTATGAAATGGTGATGTTTTTGACTGATTAGTGACACAGTGGTTAAACATAGCTCTTCTGTTTGCCTGCTCTTTTTATGCGGTGGTCAGCTGGAGTTAGTTAACAGTTATCTGCAGGATGCACAAGTGTGATAATCTGTGTGCACTGACTGCACAATTCCCAGTTTGGCTGCTGGGCGGCCGCTGTAATAACTTCCACTGCACCAGTATTATCCTAAAGTCCATGACTTGGGGAGGTGTAATTGGCTTTATACAAATAAACTGTGTTTATGTCAGATTTTTGCTCTGTTTAAAGTGTTGTTGCATTTAAAGCTTCATCCATCATTTTTAAGTCCCAGAATGAGTGAATTTCAAGGATGAGATGCAAGCAGTGAGGGGCTGAAGTGTCACAGTGTTCTGGAATAGATTAAGATTCCATTAGAGACCATAAATTCAGTGTTTTCCGGGGTGGTGTAATGGAGCACTTTCATGCTTGAGTGAAATTTAATGTGTCTAATTTGCTCTTGACAAAAGAATTTGGATGTGTCATGTCAGCTGCCAAGACTTTAAATACTATACTATGGAGAACAATTCAGAGATAGATTCATTTAAATACTGGAGGGACATCTTATTGTTTAGGGTTTAAAAAGAGATAAGCATTTTCCCAGATAATACACACACTTTGTAATTAATAATATGGATACATCTGTGACATGACTGTGATGTCTGAGCATGCAGTTACTATCTTTCATATTTAATTCAACATTTCTTCTGATGTATCAGCTACCACAGACATAAAGCAACCAGAGTTTTTACAATCTTGTCAACACGTATTTTTTTTCTTTTTTTCTGCACAACAGTAGATGATTCTGTGGCTCCCTTGTTGTTTCTCTCAGAAGTTTCATTTGAACAGTCCGGGAGTGATAGGGAAGCGTGACATTGACCATGACTGTGACCGTGACCACGAGCATTATAGTCTGTCTGGCTTTTCATAACTCCTGTCCGCTCTTACGACAGGAATAAAGAATAACATAACTAGGAATAACCAGTTAACTGAAATAATAGCTGTACATTTTCTCTTTCTTTCTCTCTATCCTTCTTACTGGTTTTGTCATAACACTCAGCATAAGGGGGAGATGTAGCATTTTGTTTTTACTCCTTTGGCTCATGCCATCCAAACTGCATAGGACAGTGTATGGTGGTGTGGCGGAATGTAGGGTGATGTGGGGTAGTGTAGTGTAGGGTAGTGTAATAGAGTGTACGGTAGTGTGGGGTGGTGTAGTGGAGTGTAAGATAGTGTGGTGTGGTGTATGGTGGTGGAGTGTAAGATACCGTGGGGTGGTGTATGGTGGTGTGGTGGAATGTAGGGTGATGTGGGGTAGTGTAGTGTAGGGTAGTGTAATAGAGTGTACGGTAGTGTGGGGTGGTGTAGTGGAGTGTAAGATAGTGTGGTGTGGTGTATGGTGGTGGAGTGTAAGATACCGTGGGGTGGTGTATGGTGGTGTGGCGGAATGTAGGGTGATGTGGGGTAGTGTAGTGTAGGGTAGTGTAATAGAGTGTACGGTAGTGTGGGGTGGTGTAGTGGAGTGTAGGGTAGTGTGACAGATCTAATCTCCCTCACGTATGGACTGTTCGCGTGAACTGTTTAAACAAAAGGACTGGTTTACACGCACAAGCATACTCATTCACATTCACACTATAACATGGACTGAGTGCAAACTCTTATCAGATTATAAGCAAAATCTTTATTGATCATTGTCATTGTGATTTTGTTGCATGTGTGATGTCCAATGTCTTCATTTATCTTCATTTATTTTCTCTGAAAAGAATTGCGCAGAGAGACTAACGTTAGCAGTCAAAATACTTCATAACTCTATCGAGGTGTGCAAATTCTGTGCTAGAGTGAGAAAATAATTGGAAAAGCTATTGCAGGCTTTATGTCTTGTTTTCTCCTTGCAACAATTCTGTAAATAGTGTATATATTTTATTATTTTGGTTTGGTTTTTCTTTTTCTTATTTTTCCCTGTTTATTTGTTGGCACATAAGCAAATTCACTGGGCGACAATCCACTAACCACCAACTTGACTCCTGCTGCCTCTTTGCTTAAGACAACTCCGCAACAGGTAGTGTGAGTGGTGTAGGGTAGTGGAGTGGAGTGAGGGGTGGTGTAGTGTAGTGTAGGGTGGTGTAGAGTAGTGTGGGGTGATGCAGGGTGGTGTAGTGGAGTGTAGGGTGGGGGTGGTGTAGTGGAGTGTAGGGTGATGTAGTGGAGTGTAGGGTGGGGGTGGTGTAGTGTAGTGTAGGGTGATGTAGTGGAGTGTAGGGTGGGGGTGGTGTAGTGTAGTGTAGGGTGATGTAGTGGAGTGTAGGGTGGGGGTGGTGTAGTGTAGTGTAGGGTGATGTAGTGGAGTGTAGGGTGGGGGTGGTGTAGTGTAGTGTAGGGTGATGTAGTGGAGTGTAGGGTAGTGTGGGGTGGTGTAGAGTAGTGTGGGGTGATGCAAGGTGGTGTAGTGGAGTGTAGGGAGGGGGTGGTGTAGTGTAGTGTAGGGTGGTGTAGTGAAGTGTAGGGTAGTGTGGGGCAGTGTTTTGTAGTGTAGGGTGATGTAGTGGAGTGTAGGGTGGTGCAGTAGTCCTGTGCCTGGCTGTGTACAGTCAGCGGGAGCTGTGTGCTTGTCTTGCTAGTTCAGACAGGACTATGGGTGACTTTCCTGCAGCAGGAGTGCTTGGGCTGAGGTTTTTTAAGAGGATGTCTGTCAACAATGACCCTGTGTTTGCCAGCTGCTTTAATCACAGGCTCGACCTGTATGAAAAGGTCACGTCTCTGGACCTAAAAGCAGCTAATCCTAAGGCTTGCTCAGACTGTCAAAGTCGACAAACATCGAGATCCAGCTGTCATCTAAATTAAAACCAGATGTGTTCACGTGTTGTCTGAATTAAAAACTCATCTTTCATCCAGGCCTTCTCTAGGACTATTCTTTATTAATCAAGTGTTAGGATATGACTTTGTTAATAGTAGTGTTATGACTGTGTTAGTGTTAGTTTTAGAATATAACTGTATTAGTGGGAGTGTTAAGGATATGACTGTGTTAGTGGGAGTGTTAAGGATACGACTGTGTTAGTGGTAGTGGTAGTGTGCTGTGCAGAGATATTTCACATACATTTTTTAATTTTCTTTATGAGTTGTTTTCCTATTTTCAAGTTCAAACCCAAGGTCCTTGCAGTACTGGAATGGAGTATGTGAAACTGCACATATTGCCTCTCATGAGTTTTGAAGTTTGAACATGTGTCAAACTTTGGAAAACACAGAAGACAACAACTGCTCACACTTATGCCAGAGAATATACTTACGCAAAAATGGTTGTTCAGTGTTTACTTATTCACTCTATTATTCTCACTCTCTCTCTCTAGTTCTGGAGTTTCAGTCCAATGGGACTAAGCTTGGAGAGGCATACTCAGACTGAATCAAACTCACAAATCTCTGTGAAAGATGTCTACCATGGCCTCACAAATGTCTGAAGTTATAATAAAATGGATGTATTTCTAATTGTGAAATGGTTTAATTGTTTTAGTCAAGGAGTTCCCCTGCTGACCACTGCAGGAATCAGTGCTTAGACTTAGACTTGTATTTTCAGTGACAATATCTGTAATGTGTTGAGCAGACAGCTAAATCTGCCCTGTTTCTGAATGGTGATGGCAAACTGAAATGTCCTGGAATGCCTTTGTGTTATTACTGAGTAAATACAATGTCATAATCACTCAAACAAGCTCAGATTAGAAACATACATGTGTGGTGAGATGTTATTGAATTCATATCTCCCTGTAGACTGCAGTGAAAATCCTGACTCTGTTTCTGAATAAGGAGTTTATCCACGGTAAAATGATGAGAATCCGCTGGAGTGTCCGCAGCTCTGACACCCACAGCTCCCACTCATGGTAAACTGGAGCTGCCCTCCTCTCACTGAGAGGAAACAGAGATGACTGAGGAAGAGAGGCAAAGCGGGGAGATAACGAGAGAATGGAAAATGAATAAAGGCAACCCTCCAAGGGATACCTCCCCATCCAGATGGATAGGCCAGGAAGAAGAGGAGGGGAGAGCTGAATTTTTTTTTTAAGGGTGGGTCGGAGGGGGGCATAGTAATGGTGCTTGGTTTATGACAGATGGTCTTCCCAACGGCTCCAAAAAAACCACACCTTCACTCACTGACTCCCGGGAACTCATCCCTCACACTGCACCAGTATTAATATTGTAGATATCTCTTATTTTTCAGTGAACACTCAGACCATGTGGTATTTTTATACAAACATTGTTTCTGTGATGTTGTCATATTTTTTTCAGACCAAGTGAAACTGTGGGACTCTTCTACACTGACAAACATATTATACAGCTCTTTACACTGATCGTGTTTGTACACTGGACAACTGATTATGTTTGTATACTCTCTCTCCCTAATTCTGTCTCTCTCTTTCTTTCTCGCTCTCTCTGTCTGTTTTTTATTCTCTTTCTCTGTCTCTCTTTGTGCCATGTTCTGACTCTTTTTCAGAGCGGAGTTGTGTTTGTGCCCCGGGCCGATTCAGGCGGCCTTCTCTGGAACCGTGAGAAAATGCTGGCGCGCGATTGGATTAGCTTTTGAACACTGCGTGGGCTAATTAATGAAAATGACCCCGGCACAGAAAGCGAGCCTATTGTCTTCACTGTCACAAAGTCCTGGCCCCATCAACACAGAGACTAACAGGATTTATTCTCAAGACACGCCAGCCATCCCTAATGTGTTGGCCTAGGAGACCACTGGGGTGTTGGCAGAACTGGTCTGTTTGTTCTGGTCTAATGTGGTAAATACATTCAGTGCTGCCAGCTAGCAGTTTAAGTGTAAATGCAATAAAGTACAAGTTGAATTGTGTGATTGAAAACAAATGAGGTTTGTGGTGAGGACTTCAGAGCTGCTCAGTCAGAGACTCGGTTGGCCTGTGATATCAGACACTACTCATGTGCCTGAGGCTACAGTAAAGCCAGTAGGCAGCAAAAAAGACAGAGAGATCTAACAACAACACAGTTCTGAAATTTAAAACAAAATCAATATGTTTTGAAGGTTAATTTGAGAATCTGTGGTTAAGATCAAACTTTAAGTCTGTTTCTCTTTCTTTCTTTCTTTCTTTCTTTCTTTCTTTCTTTCTTTCTTTCTTTCTTTCTTTCTCTCTCTCTTTCTTTCTCTCTCTCTCTCTCTCCAACCCCCATTCTTTGTCTCCTGGGTAGACTGAATGCCTGCACTCTGATGGATCTGGAGGAAAACAGATCTGCAGGGCATATAGCAGAGCTTTGAGGAGGTGTTATTCTGTTAAATTCAGAAACTCTGGAATTACCTTTGAATTCAAAGGGCTCTTATCTCATTATGGCTGTATGAACAGTGAAATCAGACCAGGGTTGGGCTGCAGACTGGGGTGTTGATATGACTTGTACATGTTTTTTGTGTTCTTAAACTATACAGGTCTTTTTCCTGACTGACAAATCAGCCAGAAATAATACAACAGGAACAATGTCTCTAAATCATTATCTTCCATTAAGAACATTTAGACCTCTCCCAGTTATAACTTTCGTAATCTGGCTAATCAGGGGCTCAGTGATAAATAGACGACATTAATCATGACTGATGGAGGCGCTGACAGGTCAGACAGATGATGTAATTAGTAGTGAACAATGCATAGTTTGCATAGCTGATCTTTAAAAAAATCAACAATGGCAATGTTTAGCATAGGCAAGAATAGCTTGCTCAGAAACACTGAACTGAATGCATTCAGTTAGAGTCTGCACCATTAGCTTGTGTCAAGACATTTTTCATTCATTGTCAGCTGGTAAAGCCATGAGTTTGTCTTCATGCCCGTGAGGTATTAATCTATACTCTCAGAGGAATGTGTGGAATCTGGGTTTTCAGTGAAGTCATTATGGTTCAGTGCCCTGTTCATCTCTGCCAATGTCTGTGCCATTCACGTCAAATGCCCACTGAATGACAGCTCTGTCTCCTAGGTAACCACCCCATTGTTCTACTCAGATAACAAACTCTGCTCTGTTGGCTCTGCTTTTCTTTCACCATGCCTTCTGTTTTTGACTTTCTCTCTCTTTGTCAATGTCATTCTTCTTCTTTCTCTCTTTGTCTCTGTCTCTGTCTCTCTCTCTCTCTCTCACACACACACACACACACATACATTCACTATACTGAGTGTGCATGTAGAGGGAGGCAAAGATTATATGGTGAGACAGGACGCTGCTTTGAGAGGTTTAGGACTATTATGGATAGAGAGCTGAGTCAATGTTTTTCCCTCCCAGGTGTTTGACACTTTAATGTTCTGTCAGATTGCTGGTTTCTTAACATTTTCCAGTAGAGTGATATTCAATCCACATTTTCCCTGTTGCTGTATTAAATCAAGGCTTGAAGCCAAACATTTTAATTCACTCTTGTTGGAGAACTTTCATAGCAAAATGACACCAGCGTGAAGACCTTTTTCACTTCCTACATTCACAGTGTTAGTGGGGAGGTGCTGACCTCACAAACCACAAACAGAGATTATGTAGACAGATCACAGAAGCACTCAGAATGTGAGGATGTGAGTGTGGGCTCAGCCCCAGTACAAAAACACACGCACACATACACACACACACACACACACACACATACACACACACAAACTCTTATGATTGTTAAGCAGTGAGGGCAGAACATGTGGAGTAAAGCAGCCAAATATCTTCAATAACCTGCACTCAGTGTGCTTCCACTCTGCCTCGTATTGTCATTCCCTTATTGTACATTCACAGATTCTATTTTTGAAGTATTTTAACACTTTCATTTACCTGTGGTTTTGATGGAAAGGATTTCTGACTTTCTCCAAAACAATTTCAGATGCAATAAATCTCTCCGGGTCAGGCATTCAGTCCATTTTCAGTATCAGAACTGGCTGGAACAGTAGTGAAGAGATGCATCTTTGAGAAATGTGTGGTTATACAGAAGGGAAGGCAGTGCTTTGACCGGACCAGCTGAAGGCAGATGAAGACTAAAGACGTGTAGCAAGATTTTAGAGCTGACTGACTGATGTGGATGGTTGCATATTTATCTCGGTCAAAGAGAAATTGAGGACAGACTTTTAACCGTAAATATGACAGTCATGTGATCTATTAATTATGATTCACAGTTCTTCATACACACATTGATTATGTGTGTATGGTGCATTTCTGTAATTGACTGTAACTCCTCTCCAGACTACAAGTATAAACATAGACTTGTGTCTGAAAAATGCAGCACTGACTCTTTTGACAAGTTTTTGTGTTACAGCTCGAGATTTGGTAAAGTTTTTGGTAATTTATTATTAAATCTGATGTTCTTTAGATTGCAGTCATGTTGTAGAATGCGAAGAGAGCATAAGCTATGTTTCTCCCCACACTGACCTTATTTTGCATGACTCATATATCTTGCAAGAACACAAGGTGAACTTACAGATAAGTCACTGTGTTTAATGGAGAAGATCCAAGTCTCTATGAAAATCACATGCTCACAGACAAATATGACATTCTTGCATTAAGGAGCTTACATCTTCATTTCCCTGGTTAACTGATCTGAGTTAAAAACATTTATCACATAGGAGTTAGCACCACTGTTCATTGTGCTGCCTCTAAAGCAAGGGAGAAAAGCCCTTGAGATGAACTTTATTGCAAATGCCTTTATCCTTGTATTTCATTCACCTCTACATGATATGACGTCAAATGTTTCTTACATTCTAGCTAGTCGTAGCATTTCCTGTCATGAAGCAAGATAACAGCAGCCTTTATTGTGTGCGTCAGCGAGTTAGCGATAGTGCTGAGCTGTGTTAGGACTGAGTTAGCAGTTTGTTAGCAATGACTTAGTGGTGAGTTAGCCGTGTGTTAGCAGTTAGTTAGTGGTGAGTTAACAATTTGTTAGCAGTTAGTTAGCGGTGAGTTAGCTGTGTGTTAGCAGTGTGTCCCAGAGCCTCAGGCTGGCTTTGCTTTTTGTCTCAGTGAACAGTCACAGTATCACACAATATCCCACTTTTTTTGTGAGATATTGTTTTAATTTTATCACCAGACCGAGGACTGACAGCTTAAACATTAGACTATCATTTTACATGTATATCTATTGAGATTTCTTAAACTTGTTATTTAATTTTGCATATTCAGACCTGAATCAGGTTTTTATTGTCCAGGTTAACCACTGTTAGGCCAGCTGAAGACACACTGAAGACGTTTTTCAGACATTGTGTTGGGATTGATAGCATTCTAGTCCTGTGTTAAGTTTCGCTCTGTTCCCGCTCGGTAGTGTGGGTAGGAGGTTGTACCTGGACTGCAGAGTAAAAAAAAAAAAAAAATTGTTCTGCGGTCAAAGATATTCTTGAATGTGTTCACAGCACTGCTCCTTATGAAATATTGGTGTTGTAAATAAAAGCCAAACCAAAGAAAGGCTTATGGTGGAACTGGTCTCTCCTCAGGGACAAGGTTTGAAGCCTGTCCAAAACACAATGACTGGACACCTCAGGCTGTGTCAAATTTGTTTCACAATTGGGTTGTCCTCTGAACTTCTGCCCGCAGGGGTTTTAAAATGATGTTACAAGTCGTTTGGAATATCTAATATACACACGTACATAACCTCACATTAAACGCTAATTCCAACACAAACTCTGTTTTGAGTTCAGCTTTTGGAATTCAGTTTTTAAATAGAGAGGAAATGTATTTGTATCCTGTAGTCAAGGAAGCCCTGTACTGGCTTGCTTGTGGATGTGGTACATTTCAGACAATACTCATTTTTACCAAGCTGCTCAGACTCAGAGAGATTGTCCTTGGCTTTGCTTTAATGGAGGAAGCATGTTTTTGCACTGCGATCTCCAGCCCAAAGACTGTCCCATCAAACATGCTGCGTGTAAGAAGCGCATCATCTCTTTATTTACTTCACTGTACTTTCCTTATCACTGGGCTTCATAATCAATGGTTACCATGGCAGTCCGACATATTATGACAGATGCAGTCTCCCTCCAGCCTTCCCAGTCACACTGAGAAGAGAGGTTCTGTGTAACCAATGCAGATTAATGATTTAAGAGGTAATGAAAGGAAAACAGCCCATACATGCCATACACAAATGAGGCATCAGTTGGTCTCCTCAGTTTCTGGCTGTGGCGTGTACACAGTTCCATTTGGAAACATGGCATGAACTAGTTATGAGAAAGTAAATGGGATTTATACTCAAGAGTGAAGCAGAAGGAGGGAAGCTGTGTGTGACAGCCTGACAGGAGAAGCTATTTAATTGGTTTGAAATGATTGTATGATATCTCTTTCTGCGACATAATGAAAATGCATCACAGTCATGTTTTATCATAATAGCCCTTTATTTAAAGAGCATGTCATAAATTAAACACAACTGTGAGATTGAGGACAAAGCTGCAGTTGAAACAGTTGTTTTACTGTATTCTTCTCCTGGTTTTATCAGATCTGGAGGACAATGGTTGTCCCTCTCCATTCTGTCTTCATTTGTTGTCACACGAAAATGCTTCTCTTCACAAATGAACCCAACAGATTCTCCTCATGGCTCGCACCTGGTGCTCTCCCTCTGCCAAAAAACATGCCCCTCCCCCCACCCCAAGATCATCAGAATGAAGACTCCTTGAAAGGTCATTTACCGGGTTATCGTACACCCACACAACTTAGCTCCACCCCAGACCAAGCCCCACCCACTCCCCTCCTAAAGGAGCCCCTGGAACTCATGTGACATCTGAAGTCTGAAACTATCAAAAGACTTAAAGTGTTTTCTTTCTTTATTTTTTTCCCCCCTGTTGAGCCAAAGTTCGAGAGATCCCATGATTTAGCATTAATCCTCTCCTGTCCCTCCTGTTTTTCACCCCAGAGCATAATATGCTTTTTCTTTCTGCCAGTACTCTGTTTCTACTTTAACACTTTTAACACTCAGAAACAGTTCTCTCAGTGCGGAGGAAGTCAAATCCCTCATTAACCCAATTCTAACAGAGCACTGAAAGATTAGGTTTTCACTTGTTGTAGGATCTTTCTTATGTAAATTGTAACAAAGGCACCATAGACACAAATTAGAGTATAAAGATATGGAAACATATGATTTGAGGATACCAAGACCTAATAGAACAAAGATCTACAGCATGCCCATCTGTCTCTGTATAATTCTCTGTGGGTTAAGGCTCACAGCTTATATGACCTTGAAGGGCTGACCTCTCTGAGGATCACAGATACTGCAGGTAGAGAAGTGACTGAAAAAAAGAGTCATGGGTGGATGACAGGGTCCCATCAAGCCATAGTGTAGATGTGCCCATTCACAGGGAAATTCCCTTGTAATGCTGATATCAGTCATTTTGAGTCATTTTGAGAAAGAAAAACAGCACATATGCTATTAGCTAAGAGTCATGGAAGGCTTTGAAACTGAGACACTTGGTTTGGAAGATTAGATTTGTTTTTCTTGACGCTAACTTCAGGTTCTCTCTTTTTATTTTTTACTCCTTACACAGTTTTGCAATTTTCTTTGGTTTTCTAGATCAATTTTGTTCAGACTAAATTTCACACTGTGTTGTGTTCTGTCTCCAGGCGGCTGGTCTGAATGAATAGTGTGGCATTTTTCTCATCTCTCATTTGCTCCTCAAGTACCATAGTAAACTATTCCCTGTATCAAACAGCTGTCTCTTAGGGTGCTTTCACACTACAGCTTTTGGTGCAGACCCGGGTCCGCTTCAGCCCTTGGTACGGTTCGTTTTGTTGGTGTAAACACTGCTTTCTGAACTCGGGTGCGGACCGAGGGACCATACCCGAGTCCTCCAAATTCGGGGGTCTGGGGTATGGTTCACTTTAACTCGAGTGCCGTTCGCATTGGTGTGAAAGCTATCTGATCCAAAACCAGGAAGTAAATGCTATTGATGATGTGTAATTCGTTTTATTAATTAATAGGCAATTTTCAAAAAAGCTGAGGATCTTAAAAATAGTGACTAGAGGACAGTTACGTGGCAATTCACGCTTGTCGGATCTAAAAACTTTTCGGAAAACAACTGCAAGTAGCCACACTCTTTGCTCACCTTGAAGGTATGCGTGTATGCTCTCCAAAGCCGCTGTCTCTGCAAAATCCTCCTTATCCGAGCTGCTCGCATCACTCTCAGACAGCGGGACGCATTTATGGCAAAGTGAAAATACCGAACACGGTTATTTTGGTGCTGACACCATATTAACAAAAAGATGAATAAGAAAACAAATATAATTTGGCTTTCCATTTAGCCTCCCTTTTGCGTCGTTGCTTCGCGACATTGGTAAATAAAAGCTGCACGTTCCTTATGTGTTGATAGCGGAAATGGACCAGGGTCATCAACAAAAGATGTAATGTGAAAGCAGACCAGCGGAGGCGGGGGGGGGGATGGCACTCGGGAACAGACCAGCAAAACGGAACAAGTGTGAAAGCAGCGTTAGTGTTGGGCTATTCTCTGTCTGTCATTGATGTGAAAACACTCGTTTAAAATGTGTTGTCTCTTGGCTGTGATTATATTGTGGTTATATTGTACTTGCCAACACCTGAACACTGTTGCTAAGGCAACAGCATGAAATGTATCTGTTTAATAGAGCAGGCAGCTCAGACGCCCAGTTTACTACAAACAAATTCCCTCACACATGTTAAGAGTATTTATCATAGAGGGTTCCATCACAGGTCTGTCACATACTAGCCCATCGCTGGCGGGTTAAAGCTGGGTAAATGCATGGTTGAGGTTATGAGAATGTCATTGGAACATTCAAATGAACCGTCTGGCCACCTCATGATTATTCTCAATAATGTGAAATTATGGCTTTTTATGTGGTCTGATTTTCTGAACCCATTGCCCTCTTTGCAGCATCAGCAGTTTGCCCTCTAGCAGATGAAATATGAGCCTGTCAAATGACTAGACTGCTGTAATTCTGTGCTGTGAATTGGTCTCCAGCATCCAGAAACAGGAAATTTTCCTAAACATTAGCAGAGATAATAATGCAAGCATGATGATGTGAAGACTCTTCCACCAAAGCAAAGCTTTGCATCTCAAATCAAAGACCTGTTTTTCCTCCAGATTGTACACTCTGCTCTGTAACAGTATGAACCCTTCAGGTAGTCTTGCCTACATCTGCGTCTCTCTAAACATCATCTGTGTAGAGGTCATCCAGCTGCTTTTAGTGTAATTTTCATTTTTATCTGTGTAGAACCAAATGTACACATGGACGAGTGATTATTTACTCTAACCAGTATTCATTTTCTTTGCTTAGATTCTCACAAGATAATGAATGTTTAAGACCTGGTGGAAAAATCCCTCTGGCCTGTTCTCTGTGTGAGAGATGAGAGGAGCTGATGGTCTTATTGATGAGGTGTGGAGGGCCAGTTTATTTCAGCATGTATGTAGCGGAACAGGGTTTGCCAAGGTCCCCCTCTCTCATGCTTTCCTCTTTATCTCTGTCCACACCCTTTTACAATCTAAATCCAGTGCCCCCCCTTCTCTCCATTCTTTTCTTTCTTCCGTTTTCGGTATTAGTGGCAAATAAAAATAATGCTTTCAGGGAAGTGTGTGTGTCTGTGTGTGTCTGTGCTTACCCTCCTCCACAGTGGCCTTAATCGGTCTAAGTTGACTTTGATTAAGTTAGGCCAAGAGCTCTCCACTGTCACTGTACCCTCTCTCTCACTCTCACTCTCTCCCTTCCTCTTAATGAAAACTCAGTCTGGATACTGCCGTCTGCCTTCACATATCTCAGGTCAAAGCAGTGTGGAACATTCAAGGCAGTATCCGGACTGGAGAAATAACTCAGTTTTATAACAGAACTGCTGGCCCCCACTGAAAGGCTTCTGAATGGAACGTACAAAGCAAAAGTTCACTCCATGGCGTGGCCTGCTTTTCATGTCACAGGTGCTTTTAAAATCCAGCACGATGTCCAGTACTGATATAAAGAGCACATGTCATATCAACAGGCATTTCAGCTAAGGCCTTGTCCCTGGTTTCATAAATCCTATTCTGTTGTTAGTTTCATTAACCGTGAAAAACGCAGCTTTGACAAAGCACATATGGGGCATTTCTCATAATAAAATATTTTTGTTTTTTAATAGCTCAGGACGTGATAGGGACTGTGGCTCAGGATGAAAGGAAAAATACAGGATGGTGGGATGACCTTCAATGAGTGCATGTTAAGTTTCGTCACTGTTGAAATGAAGCACCTGACCAGAGCCCCATTCCTCCCTCTCCGCTGCATCTGTTTCCCTTCTTTACATCACCCCTAAATGCACAACAAACACACACACACACAATCCACTGCAATAACCCTTTCACACACGCACACAACTCTGTGTGTGGGTTCACAGCACTGACTCCTCCCCTTACATCCCTATCTGTCAATTCATTCAGTTAATCTTTCACAAACAAGCCAATTCTCATTTATTCCTGTTATTGTTTTCTCGAAGTGTGGGGTCAGCAATTTCTGCTGGGAATTCTCGCTCAGTCTGAAGGAACATTTTAAACAAACCATGTCCTCTTACTGTGTTGTTGACTCTGCAACGCACGATTGGAGTAACGTACAAAAGCACTTCATCACACACATGTTCATTATGTTGGGTGTTGTTGTGTTCAGTGACTGCCACTGTTATTTATATGATATAACTCCACACTAAGGAAACTATGTCCACACACTTTTATTGTGGTGCCTTCATAGTGATACAATTAACCCTGTTCTCTAAAATAGTATCACAATAGAATTTTGATGCCAAATCGGCATTATTCTCCAAAAGAACGTGTGTGTTTGTGTGTGAGCGTGTGTGCATGTGTGTGTGTGTGTGTGTCTGTGTGTGTGAGTGACTCAAATATCTATGTGCATGTGCATGTGTGTGTTTGTCAGTTCGTTTGTTTGTTAGTGTGCGTGTGTGTGTGTACATGGGTGTGTGTGTTTGTCAGTGTGTTTGTTAGTGTGTGTGTGTGCGGGTGCTCTAATGGCCAGAGGCATTGGGAAATGCGTGACATGGGCAATACTTCAGCTCTGGCACATTTCAAGGTCTGGACATCACACCTCCCGTCCTCCTCACTGATACCCATATGCTCTAACTCTCTTAACTGGCATCATATTCACTGTCTTGTCCTGTTAAAAACTGGCATCATATGCACTGTCTTTCCCTGCTAAAAAAATGGATAGTTTCAGTCAGGGTTGGACCGGGTCATGCAGTCGACCCAGGAGCAGAGGTGTCCGTTGGCCTACGCCCCCACCCGTTTTACACCCCAGCATGTATCCCAACATTATGTGTGCTCCTCAACACACAGATTGTACTGCAGAATTCAAACATTGCTGGCATTGTTTTTGATAAAGTTACTATGTAATGGATATAACAACCAAGCAAACAGGAGAAAATCTACTGACCTTGTCAGAGTTAGTTCTTGTGGTGGTCTCAGCATCGATTGGCTGCTGTCCTTCGCTCTCACAGAACATTACTTTACAGCCACTGGTGTCGCTCGTGCCGCTGTCACTGGGAGCACAAGAGATTTCCTTTCATTCTCTTTACTTTCATTTTTCTGCACTTTTGTCCATTTTTGGAACTAAATTTGTTTTGACAGGGAGCTAACAGCACATTATTTTCAAGGTCAAAGTGTGATTCGATGAGGCAGGACAAGACCGAATCGCATGACTCTTCAAAGTCAAAGACGTGTCATGTGGCCATATCAACCAATAAGGGAAAGAAACTAGCCCATCCAATTTTGCAAGGGTGGTTTAAAACAAATATCATATGAAACGTTACCACATAGTGCCCAGTGTCTTTGTTTTTTTTTCACCAGGAGACTGGCCTGTTTGGGCACTCGAGTTTTCCTGTCTCTCCCACTGGCCAGGCCCTGCCTAGTTTCTACTCTGTGATGTGTTTCTGTGGTACTGTGGGCTCTTGCATAAGCCAAAGCTGTTTAATGTAATACTTTTCTGGGGGGACATGATCAAATATGCTAGAGCAATAAAAGATCCAGCTGTTCACATCCAAGCACTGTGGCCTCAAAGAGTCGACAGAGCCTGGCTTTGAGCACGGATTTAATCAGAAATGTATCTGTTTTTACCACTGTGAGCCATCTGAGCTGCCCATGGTGAGGCCTCTGTGAGACAGTAACAAACACCTGCATGACAAACATAACCAGTATTGTTATGGTAATGTTATTATAGTAATGGTAATATTATAATGGTAATGATGTAATGGTCAGTGGATAGACTACACACAGTGAGATGAGTAGCTGTAATTATTATCAGTGAGTTGGTGAACTCTGCTAAGCTCTCCCTCATGATGAATCAGTTAAGACACAGAGCTGAGAGCTGATCTGACAGAAGACAGAGGCAGTCCTATGTTTGGGCTCCACTGAGATGGATTTGTTAGGAAGTGTTACTGGTAATTATTCACTTGATTTTTCCCTTGGAAAGTCTCTGTGATGTGGTACAAAGTTACTAGTAACAAATGCAAGAGCTGTGATAAAAATGTGCCAGTTGATGACTACTTTTTATTTTGTAGTCTATGACATTTTTTAGTACTCAGGTTTTAAATTACACTTTCAAGTTCAAGTTCAAGTTTATTTAGAGCCCAATATCACTGTTTACAGTCTCAAAGGGCTTTACAGGCCACAACAGTCAAATCAAAATATGACGGCACCCCCTGACTTAATCCTCATGGCGGGCAAGAAAAAACTCCCCAAAAAGCCAAAAGGGAAATGGGAAAATGGAAGAAATCTTGAGGAGGACCACAGAGAGAGGAGACCCCTCCTTGGCCAGACAGGTGTGCAATAGGTGCCAACCACGTGGGCAGTTACAATTGAAAGTAAATTGGGGCATGAACAAAGGGGATGGCGATGTAGACAGGAGGCTGACGGGGGATGAAAGATGATAACACCAGGATGGATCAGTCCACAGGGCGGGAGGAGTCAGGATCACTGGTGTCTCAGGGGTAGCATGTGTGGCTCGACAGAGAGAGAGATAGAGAGAGAGAGACACACATTGTTAGATGTTCATTTCCACATAATGGTTAAGGTAAATATACATCGTGTGCCGAGTGCAGGCAGAGACTCCAGCAAGACTAACTAGTACAGCATAGTTAAAAGGGAGAGCTAGAAGGTAATACGGACATGATGGCACTCTGGGACACAAGGCGGCCACCCACTCCACAGTCAACAAACCTGAGTGAACATGTTAGAGCGGGGGAGCGACAGCATCCAAACATCCCAGTTCACCAAACAATCTATGCCCGAGAACCCTCCAGATCTGCTCCTTTGCCTAGTAAAGAGCTGTTAGCAAAAGGCTTGGCTAAACAGATAAGTTTTCAGCCTTGACTTAAACATAGAGACTGTGTCTGAGTCTCGAACATTAATTGGGAGGCTATTTCATAACTGTGGGGCTCCGTAAGAGAAGGCTCTGCCCCCTGCTGTAGCCATCATAACTCGAGGTACCAACAAATAGCCAGCACCTTTTGATCTAAGTTGGCGTGGTGGATCATAAAAGACCAGGAGTTCGCGCAGGTACTGTGGTGCAAGACCATTTAATGCTCTATATGTTAATAGTAAGATTTTATAATCAATACGAGATTTGACTGGGAGCCAGTGCAGTGTGGATAAGATAGGGGTGATGTGATCATATTTTTTGGTTCTAGTAAGAACTCTGGCTGCTGCATTCTGAACTAACTGTAGCTTATTTATACACCTATTAGAACATCCAGACAGTAAGGCATTACAGTAGTCTAACCTAGAGGTAATGAAAGCATGAACCAATTTTTCAGCATCTTGAAATGACAATGCATTTCTTATCCTGTTAATATTTCTAAGATGAAAGAAGGCTATCCTGGTAATATTATCTACATGAGCTTCAAATGAAAGACTGGGGTCAATAATTACACCAAGGTCTTTTACTGCTGCACCTGATGAAAGAGAAAGGCCATCCAGAGAAACTATGTGATCGGAAAGCTTACTCCTAGTTGCATGTGATCCTAGTACAAGTACTTCTGTTTTTTCAGAGTTGAGTGAGAGGAAGTTCGTAAGCATCCAGTGCCTAATATCCTTTAGACATTCCTCAATTTCGTTAAGTTGGTGTCTCTCGTCTGGCTTCGCTGAGACATACAACTGTGTGTCATCAGCATAGCAGTGGAAGCTAATACCGTGTTTACGAATAACATTACCTAGAGGTAGCATATATAAAGAGAAAAGCAGTGTGCCTAAAATAGAACCTTGCGGGACTCCAAACTTTACCTCAGTATGTGCAGAGGACTCACCATTTACATCAACAAACTGATAACGATCAGTCAAGTAGGACCTAAGCCATAAGAGGGCCGTTCCCTTAACTCCAACAACATTTTCTAGTCTATCAAAGAGAATGGTATGATCAATGGTGTCAAAGGCTGCACTGAGGTCAAGCAACACAAGCAAGGAGACACAACCCTGATCAGAGGCCAGTAATAGGTCATTTGCAACTTTAACCAGTGCTGTCTCTGTGCTGTGATGAGGCCTAAATCCTGACTGATACAGTTCATGGATGTTATTCTTATGTAAGTATGAGCATAACTGCTGTGCTACAGCCCTTTCTAGGATCTTGGAGATAAAGGGGAGGTTAGATATTGGCCTGTAGTTGGACAACGAACAGGGGTCAAGGTCAGGTTTTTTAATTAGGGGTTTGATAACTGCTAGTTTAAAAGATTTAGATACATAGCCAGTGCTAAGGGAGGAACTGATTATTTTTAGAAGCCGTTCGATGACTTCTGGTAGTATCTGCTTAAGGAAACATGTAGGTAAGGGATCTAGTACACAGGTTGGTGATTTTGATGAAGAAATTAGTGAGGTTAATTCGGTCGCCTGAAGGGGAGTAAAACATTCTAATCGCTGATCTGATATAGTTATATTGTTATCTACAGTGTTAGTGATCAAATTATCTGGTTTAAAATTTATAGCCTGGATTGTTTGCCTGATATTTTCAATTTTGCTGTTGAAAAAATTCATGAATGCATCGCCACTGAATATTGATGGTGTGCCCGTTTCCGAGGTGCTCTTATTCCCAGTTAGTTTTGATACGATATTAAATAAAAATCTAGGATTATTTTTGTTGTCTTCTATTAGGGTGGAAAGATACATTGATCTAGCGGCACTAAGAGCTTTTCTATAGCTCAGGAGGCTCTCCTTCCATGCTAACTGGAATACTACCAATTTAGTTTGGCGCCATTTACGTTCTAATTTTCGAGTGGTAAGTTTTAAGGCGCGTGTGTGCTCATTATACCAGGGAGCTATTTTTTTCTCTCTGATTATTTCTGATTATTGGGGCCACGTTATCTAAGGTGTTGCGGAATGTTAACTCTAAAGATTCAGTTGCCATGTTCAAATTCTGTGGGGTGTGACAGTGTTCCAATCAAAGTTGATAACTCTGGGAGATTATTGATAAAGTTCTGCGTAGTAGCTGGCGTAAACGTACGTTTATTACGATAGCGTGGCGAGGTGCATATATTATTACTAAGAAACATTTTGAATGAGATGAGATAATGATCTGAGATAGCTTCAGATTGTGGAAATGTGACTATACTTCTTACATTTAATCCGAGTGTTAGTATAAGATCGAGGGTGTGGCCACCATTATGAGTGGGCCCTATGACCGTCTGATTAATCCCTACTGAATCTAGAATGGACACGAACGCTGTTCTCAGAGGGTCCTGTGGGTTATCAAAATGAATGTTAAAGTCTCCGACAATTAGAGCTTTGTCTAAAGAAATAACGAGGTTTGAGATAAAATCTGCAAATTCACAGAGGAATTCAGAGTACGGCCCAGGGGGTCTATAGATAATAATTAGTGTGATAGACTGGGTAGACTTATTTTTTGTGGCTACATATGTTATGTTTGTATAAAGAACTTCAAACGCATTGAATTTATGTAGAAGTTTTTGTATGATGCCTGGGTTATCATTATAAATAACTGCAACACCTCCTCCTCTGCTAGTTACACGAGGCTGGTGTATATAACTGTATCTGGGAGGACTAGCTTCATTTAATGCGACGTACTCATTTGGTTTGATCCACGTTTCTGTTAAACACAGTACATTAAACTCCTGATCAGTAATAATTTCATTGACAATGAGTGCTTTAGGTGTAAGAGATCTAACATTTAACAGTCCTAGCTTTAGATCGAAGGTGCTGGCGGTACATTCAGTATGATTTAAATCTATGTTAATTAGATTACTAGAACAAATTCTCTGAGTGTTTCTACATTTTCGTATAGGTCGGGGAACAGACACAGTCTCAATATAGTTTAACCCGGGTGACGACTCTGTGCAGCTAGCAGACGGTTGGTTTAGCCTGTTTGCCTGCTCCCTGGCCTTGGCTCTGGATTGTCACGGATTAACTGTTCTGAGACTATGAGCTATGTTACAAGAAATGAGAGCAGCACCTTCCCGAGTGGGATGGACACCGTCCCGCGCTAAGAGGCCAGCCTTGCCCTCAAAACTATTCCAATTGTCTGTAAAGCCCACATTGTTGTCAGAACACCACCTGGACATCCAGCAGTTCAGCGACCATAACCTGCTGTAAGCTACATCGCCTCGCTGGATTGGGATGGGGCCAGAGCATATTACTGCATCGGACATCGCCTTCGCTAATTTACACACCTCTACGATATTACTTTCAGTAATAGGTGTATATCGTTAGCTCCTACGTGAAAAACTATCTTTGAAAACCTGTGCATACTTACCACTTTAAGATTACTTGCTATGTCCGGCGCCCTGGCTCCCGGTATACAGCTAACTAAGGCTGCTGGTGCCCCTAAAGGTCTAGCTAATTTCACGTGCCGTAGAATGGAATCTCCTATAACCAGAGCTCTTTCAGGTTTCTCAGCGGGTGTTTCACTGAGGAGGGCAAACCTGTTTGACACGTGAAGCGGGGAGTGGTGTGTCTCCCGTGGGCGAGCCTTAGCGTTAGCTTTGGCTTTGCACTTATGCCGCCGAGTCGTCACCCATTCGCCCCGCTGTGAGGGCTCTAGTGCCGGAGTCGGGGAGCTGCTAACTCTTCCTGAGCCATCCAGATTTTCTTTTACAGGAACTAGGCTATTCTCACTCTCACTAAGCCTCTCTAGCATCTGGATGCACATCTCTAATGCTACAATCTTCTCCGTCAGGGAGCTAACTAATGCACATTTAGCACAAACAGAGCTATTATTAATGACGGAGGAAGAATGGCTAAACATCCTGCACTCGACACACTGAACAGGCTGAGTATTTGCCATAGTGAAAGTTTCACGTACCTTAGTCGGAGATTTAATTGGTTTTAAATTATTTAAATTAGGCAGTTCACGCGTTCATTAGTATACCTAGCAGATAGGCTACTCTCAGCCATCAAAGCTTAAATCATATAGTTCAGTGGTAGGCTACCAGTTGAACCAGGGTTCTGTGGCAATGATTAGTGTTTACTACACAAAGCTGTCAGATAAATCTGTGTTGGCTGGAACTACTGTGACACAGAACTACACTGGGATATGCAGCTGTAGTAAGTTCATAAATAAATAAAAAACAATAAAGTTCTGAGTGACAAAAGTCAAATGAGTGGAGGTAAAAAAAAACAAAAAAATATAGGAAAAAAATCTGACAATGGACTACAGCCAATAGAGAGAATGCATAAGAGTGGGTACACAGCAATGCACTGAATCCACTGCAGTACCTGAGTGCACTGGCAGGAATAAATAAAGTCAGTGGTTCATTACACCACTGACAGCTGAGGGCTTTGACCACTGGAGTGCTGAGCCAACCGAAGACAGGCAGCAGATGAGAGTGACTGTAAAGATGTCCTCTTGGATCATGGTTTGGTCATGGATGTGGACTCACTGGTGCAGTGTTCAGATTAGATTACAGTGCTCATGAATGTGGACTCACTGGTCCAGTGTTCAAATTAGATTACAGTGCTCATGAATGTGGACTCAATGGTCCAGTATTCAGATTAGATTACAGTGCTCATGGATGTGGACTCACTGGTGCAGTGTTCAGATTAGATTACAGTGCTCATGAATGTGGACTCAATGGTCCAGTATTCAGATTAGATTTCAATACCCATGGATGTGGACTCATTGGTCCAGGATTCAGATTAGATTACAGTGCTCATGGATGCGGACTCACTGGTCCAGCATTCAGATTAGATTACATTGCTCATGAATGTGGAATCACTGGTGCAGTGTTCAGATTAGATTACAGTGCTCATGGATGCGGACTAACTGGTGCAGTGTTCAGATTAGATTACAGTGCTCATGGACGTTGACTCACTGGTCCAGGGTTCAGATTAGATTAGATTGGTCATAGAGTCGTAGGCCTTGAGAATGGCCTGGAGAAACTTTGGAGCACCAGAGCACCAGAGCCACTGGTGTTGTGTTTATTTAGTCATTACATTAAAACTGTGCACATTTGGGTTTGGTTCCCTGTTACATTTATCCTAGGGCTCAGGAAATGACATGACCAGCATGTGACCTGGAACGGCACTGCTTTCATGAGGAGTAATTCATTCACAGAAAGATAAGCAATCAATTGCTGGCGAATGCACGAGTGTATATGCATGAGTGTATATGCAAATCCATGATGCATCAAATCATGGATTTGTTTTTGAGATTTTTCCATGAAGAATTGTTAACAGTTAACCATGCTACAGCTGAAATGTTAGGAGAGATAAGGAAATGATGCCTTATGAGTCAAGAGTGATGTCTGCTCTGTATCTGGCAACTGGTTGTGATGGGTTTCATCTGTGTCTGCAAAAGTAGGAGACGGAGTCATAGGAGCCTAAATGATATAAAATCAAGATAGAGTTACACTGCAAAAATGTACCACTTGGAAATGGCATCAGTTCGGATATATGTTAGACTGAATCTCTGCCCAGTCTGAGGTTTGATTTGTGTAGTTTAAACAATCCTTTCAGATTCAGTGATCACTCCAAAAAATGGACCACAGCATTAAGCTTCCATAAACATAACCATCTCACATTAAATCTTAAACATTAGATTTGTGCCCACTGAAAACTTTCCATCAAATGGTTTGCTTTAAATGATGACGTTAGTGTGGGTTGTTTGAAGATAATTTGCTATACTTAAAGGCCTCTGTGATATTATATGTTCTTCATTACAGAGGCAGCCCTACATGTATTAAGAATATAAAATTATAATGTGGACTTTTAGAGAGGGAGAAGAAAGTGGCTTAAAATGGCCTTTTTGGATCTAAGACAGTTTGGTGCCAGAGTGGTTGCAGTGATTGGATTACATGAGACAGGTTAAAATTGCTGTGAGAAAAACCCTGCTTACCTCCTAATGTAGATGTCATGTTTCTTCTTATTTCTCATGTCTCAGGATGATTTTCAGAGATAATGAACTCCCCAGAAGCCAAGTCCAGAAAAAAGAACTCAAATGCCAAAAGCAACCCAAAACACAGCCTCACGCACAGGCTGTCTGGTTACAGGACAATGACATGTTCAGTTAGATAATTGGGTTCAGTGTCCACCAGTCAATAGTTCATTTAAATTCAGCTCACAAACTGCAGCCACCCCCCTCATATTTTCCTCATATGTCATTGATACATTTGACTTTATTTATTTTAACTTCTGTGCTTCTGCCACCAACCATCACGTAATGTTCCAGTTTACAAGAGAGACCAAGAGTGCACTATCAATTCTAAAATCTGGTGTCTTAATCCATTCATTCAGACAATACTGGGTGTACTGTGCTGCGCATTTAAACACAGTACATGTGTTACACACCTCACTCATGAAGGGGAGAAAGGAGGTCACAGGTCACAGGTCAGGAAGGGGCAGCTGGCCATTTAGGTGACCTCTGACACTGGTAGTCTCACCCAACAAGTGATGAGATTAAGGGTGTTTCTGACCCAGCAAGTGATGAGATTAAGGGTGTTTATGACCCAGCGAGTGATGAGATTAAGGGTGTTTCTGACCCAGAAAGGGATGAGATTAAGGGTGTTTCTGTCCCTCTCCTCCCTCCTTAGAGACCATCTGGGCTGGACTATGTGTGGAGGGCTATCAGTGAGAACATGTGAGTCATGGTAACATGGCCTGTCTAACACAAACTACAGCCACTACTGAAAACTCACAATGGTCACTTATTAAACCCATTAAAAGTAGAAACAGTAGTAGCCTTCAAGACAATTCTTATGTCTAGTCTTTTTGAGAAGTCTAAGCTGCAGTGTCTGGGGTTCCAAATGTTCGCTGCAAATCCTTCTCACATCCTCAGGCCACGGTGTTCACTGCTGTTTAAAAAGTGGACAGTAATGCTGTGCCAGAGAGAAAAACACATTGGTCCATGCATCATGCACAGCTGAATGTCACAAGTCTGTGTTGTTATGACTGGCCAAAGTATTAGGGGGCGAAACATTCAGACAGTTTGCCGCATTAAATCTGTGTTAATTAAATCAACTTTGTTGATTGTATTTCCTTTCAATGTCCAAATGAAATCAAACCTAAGTTGTCATGTGCACACCGAAAGTGCCTCCAAACATGATTTGAAACATAAACAAATATCTCTATTTTGTTCTGGTCTTACGAGATTTCCAGACCAGATTTTCTTCTGCTTGTAAAGGGTAGTTACACTCCTGGTCTCGGTTGGAAGGGGCTCTAATCAATAGACAAACGGTGACAGTCTGTGTGTGTGATTAATCAGAGTTCAAAGCTGTGACACCCTGTTGTGTTGTTGGGAACTGATCTCTGATCAGTCTATGTTGAGTCTTTTTCTGCCATGATGCACTTCACTGGGACCTCAATTTAATACAGGAGTAATACACTAATACAGGAGTTTCTAGAAGCAGCATTTAAAGCATCATGGGTTGTATTTCACTACAGTTTTTATGACTGAGAACAAACCACAAGTTAGTGAGAACAACTGATTTTATCAGTGAAATTTTCACATCTATAATTCACAGTATATTGAAAGTAATTATATTTGTGTATGCACCAAGCAAACACCACTCAGACTCTGAAGGGCTTTGTCCAATTAAAACCAGGCATCTTGTCCTCTTTCCCCCTTCTCTACTATTTGCAGCTGGACAAGCAGTTAAATCTGAGACATACTACAGATACAGACGTCCAATAACAATCCAATCCAATAATAACGACTTCTCCTCCAGCTAAACTGAAAGAGCCTGACTCAGGGCCTCTGACGCACGTTTAAACAGAGGCTTAAGTGCAGAGTCTGCACACAGTCATTCCAGACTCACTTCATATCATTGGCTGACAATGCACTTAATATGAGGATTACAACTTAACCTTCACTATGTTAACCTTTAGTAATAATTTGTAAACTCTCTTGTAAACTTTTTCCTGGAGCTTAGGTTATTATTCGTTGTCGAACTATCTATCTATCTATCTATCTATCTATCTATCTATCTATCTATCTATCTATCTATCTGCCCGTAGTAGTGGGTGTCTGCATGTCTGTGTATCTGTGTGTCTGTGTATATGTACATATCCTCATATTTTACTCATAAATCATCTTGCTTAAACAGAAGTCCTGTTTTTCTCTTTTACTTTAAACACAAGTTTGTCATTGGTGGAATGTCCAGTTCGGGAGAGGCTGTATGACCCCTGTGTTGGAGATATCTGCTTCTTTACTCACTAGCATGTATGCCAATGAAATGAGATAATCTGATCTAAACAGACCCTCTGGGCTTTGCTTGACTTTGTGAGCTGACAGTGTTTTGATAAGGTGAGTTAGACTGGCCTCCTTTGGAGTGTATATACGGCTAATCGTAAAGCAGAGAGAGGTGGCATGAGCACGTGCCAGTGTTTGGTGCACTGTGTTTGTCGTTCAGCGGGTACAGCTGTTTATGCCATGCTCCCAGTCAGCTTGTGTGACGTTAATGACCCCTAAACCACTCACCAGAGTGAGGGATAGTCCTGCAGCCTCCATGTCACACTGCACGTCCCTCCTTACTCAATTTGAGGACTTCCAGATGCTCTGGAGCATTGAGGTAGTGGACACTTTGTTTTTTAGTTGCTAAAACCAGTTGTTTTGGGTGGTGCATTGTTATCTAACATGCATCCACAACAAGCTTTAAAAAAAAAAAAAAAAAAAAAAACTTAGCAGGCAGTGGGTAGTGTATACTCTCAGAGGTTTCTGGAAGTGAATGATCAACATTGGACTTAGGCCCTTTCTACTGTCTTTGCTATTTAAGAAGACAAATATTGGACTAATTTTCTTCCTTTAGCTATAATTCTAATTGATCTTCCACACATATTGAATTTGAGAATACAGAGATCTGTTTTTACATAATTTGTTTTACATAATTTGATCTCCTTTAAGTGACTGTAATTAATTTCTGTGATTTACTATTGGGACATTGAGTCAGTTTCCATTCTGGTATAATACCATTGTATTACCCTCAGCGCTGTGGTGACTAATAGAGTTGAACAACAGAATTCAAACTGGATTTTTTTTAAACCACATTTTTGTTTAACCTAGGCTTTGCTGTTCCATAGCAGCACCTCTGCAGGTTCACACAGAATAAAAGTGTATGATGGTCTTCCCAATAAGAATACGGTTTTAAGGTACAAAACTACAGTTAGACCTTCACATCTTTCAGGTAATGCTAAATGATTATGACCATACTGGACGCAGTTTGACAGCCAAAAGTTTTTAAACCCATGAATTGTGACTGGCACTTTGTTGACACAGTGGCAGCAGTCACCTCCCTTTTTACGAGTTTGGTGGTGAAATTTGGCATCTTCAGGACAGCAGAGACTGTGATTAAACTATCCTGCTGTAGGTCCCTGCCTAGCCCTAACGTAGCTTTCCATTGTTGTTAGGATCTTGAGCATGAAGAGCAAGAGGCATGACCAAAAAATAGGAGATAGGAGTTTGTTTGTGTGTTTGTGTGTGTGTGTATGTGTGTGTGCATGTGTTTTTGTGTGCGTGTGTGTGTGTGCGTGTCTTTGATCTTGTTTCTTGTCTCAGCTGAAAAGGTGTGCTGAATTTGGTAATGTTGATGTGAGAAATACTTGGTTTGTATTAATGTGTTGCTCTGCAGATGCTTCAGATTGGCAAGAGCTTATGATGTAACTGTTTCTACTGAACATAGGCTGCTGCATCCATGGGCTGCCAGGGCAGGGCAGCGTGAGGGAGCCTTAGACTCAGCGTTTTCAGACTGGCATAGGACAACGTTTTCAGACTGGTGTAGGACAGCGTTTTTTGGACTGGCATAGGACAGCGCTTTCAGGCTGGCACAGGACCGTGTTTTCAGACTGGCCGAGGACAGCATTTCTGAGAATGAATTGTGACATCAGCTTCACTAGTGCACACTGTAAATTTCAGCTTGTTCTGGTTTGATTTTCCTTCCTTCCATAGGTGATGTGTAGGAGTGAATGCACACACCCGGTATGGGTTTGATTCTTAGACTAAGAGTCTATAGTTCCATGTGTAGAGCGACTGGTCCATACAGTGTCTATTTGAAATGTGAACAGAATAGGGACCTCTCTGCCACATGTTCCACGCCAGTGAGAAGAATGTTTCTGGGCATTTCTTGAGAGAATTTGTTTGTTCTCTCATAAATGTATACTTTGAACCTAACTACAAATTGGAAATTACTATTGCAAATCCAAAACATTTGACAGCCATAACAGAACCATATTGCTAAAACCCACATTTACTGTAGAGCTTAAGCCAAAACGTCATGCTGAAAAAGACAGAGCCCATAGAAATCACGCATATTAAGCAATGAGTTGATGCACTCAACAGAAAATTAAAAAAGATCCTAAAATTAATTTAAGATGATGCCATCGGAGTTTGTCACCCACGCCAGTAATGCTGACAGACTGGGGAAGGACACTGTAGTGAAGATACATGTTGGTGTCTCCTGTGTAGAAGCCTGTGTCTGTTATGTGTTAACTTCCTGATACACATCATAAACAACCACACAACAACTAGCTGCTCCATTACCATCTTCTCTGATTACAGTTTTTGTCAAGCCCGAGATGAATTTACTATAGATGTAAACATTCCATAAACACAATCCTTTGGTTATAAAAAGGAAATTTGTGCTCATAAAAAAGATTTAAGCACTCAAAACGTATTAAAAAAACAGAAAAGAAAAAGGAAAAGAGAAGAAAAAAGTGCTCAGCCCCTCTCCAGGCTCTTGCCATTTCACAGTGGTGCTTTTTGGAGTAAGGACAGAGTGAGGAAAACCGGTTCAGATCTGGCTCCCTCTGCTGAACTGGACTCAGCCCCTCATCCCTCAACATTCACACTGTCCATCCAAAACCGTCTGCCACAACCTCCGCATACCAAGACTTATTCTAATTTATAGCAAACATTGCAGTAAACTGTACATTGAAGTTGCATGGACCCTTGAAGTAACACTGCTGTTCTTTGCTGAAGTAACACCGTGTGAGCCAGTATAAATTTACTGAGCTACTGTCCAGTCTTTGTCCTCCATCTGTCACACTTGGCCCTCCACCTTGGTTGCTTATTTGGGGGGTAGCAAAAAAATTGTCTCCGTGGCAACTGATCAGCAAACCTGTGCTGGTCTGTCTGATCTGTGCTCACACGTCTGTGGTGTGTTCATATACCATGCTTTGCAGTGCTGTGCTAAACCTAATCTGCTCTCTCAGTCTCCTCCATACACTGAGTATGGTTCTCATTACCTTGTTCCACCACTCAGCTTCACACACACTGCAAGTCTCTCCCCTCCTGGATCCACTTCTGGAGACTGAACTCCAGGTAGACTATTATCCTAGGCATACAAATATTACATAACACCTTTATGGGCCTTAAAAACTAAATTAAAAGATTATGTTGACATTATCACAGTATCATTGTAAATGAACTTGTGCTGATATTATCACAGTATCATGGTCAATGAAAAGAAGAGTACGTTAGAAAAGAGTTGTTTTCCTGGACATTTAAGGGTGTGAAATGCCCCTCTATTGTGCAGGAGGTTGATATAATGTTATAATGGATGGAACTGTTGATGTACAGACCAAGATAAACACAGCGATCCAAATGGGTTGGTTCAGACCTAGACTGTCAGCGGAGGGACCCTGAGGTTCAGACAACAGTTTTGTTCAGGATTATTTTCACTCAGGCCTGGTTCCTCTAGGCAGGCCCATTCATGGGTTCCATGCCTGGATTTCCTCCGTGCTGTTTGGTTCTCCACTGACCCGGCTGTCTGTCTCTGACAGTACCACACAGATGTGCTCTAAGGGAGTGGCTTGGTAACTAACTTCTGGGCTTGGTACAGGATGGCTACAGTTATGTAAGGTGTGTTGTAATGACCATGTCTTGCTTATATACATGTTTGAAAAGTGTTAAAAGAAAGTCTCCCTTACAGATCACCTGATTATATAGAGGGATAAATCTGTATGAGTCAGACTTGTGTTTCAAATTTAGCATCACAATTTATACACATGCTTCCTGAAACTGTTCTGAGACATATTTTCGAAATATGAATCACGTTCTTAAAACTTACTGCTGTCACCATGTCTCTTTATGACTCTGTTATGCACAGTGGATGTGTAATTGATATGTTGTGTTTGTATGGACGCAAGACACATATTATGAAGTTATGAAATTCACTTCTGACCATCATGAGCATGGTGATAATGCCATGTGTCATCTGCTTCTGCTCCTTCTCCCAATGTAATCCTCAGATACATGCACCAGACACACTGTCTCTGTAAGATGACGTCTCTGGTCATCAAGTTTCCATCACAGCATTTAAAGGCTGGGGTTGTGTATAACGCGGCTGTGAAAAACCATTGTCAGACCTCCGTTGAAAAATCAGCTTCTCTTCACTGTGGTTGTTTTTCTGAGATAAATGTCAAGATGAATACAGCAGACCTCATGTGAAGCTCTGGAAGTCATATAATAGCAAACAATTTTACAAGCTTTGGAAATGCTACACCCACTGAGATGACAAGCCAGCAACCCCCCCTCCCCCTGCCACCCCCACATCCCCTGGCCTTATTTTGCTTTGTAATACCAATGTCCACAGCTGTTCCAGGAGTTTGTTGTTTAAAATGAGCACTGAACAAAGACTAGTCATTTTTTATCCAGTGGGCCCAACCAGGGAACAGAGTGCTTGAGAAAATAACCAAACATTTCTTTTGCTTCCTTTTTTTTTTTTTAGAGAGAAGTTCTCTGATTCACAGTGACTTTGATGTTCATCAAAGCTGTGCTGACCCACAGCCTTGAGAGGGGTCGATATAAAGCAGCACATTTCTATAGGAGTTCTCATCATGTTTACAAATCCTGCCAAAGTAAAACCTTCCCTGAAAATGAGCTCTCAATGAATTGCAGTGGGAGGAGTTTGTGTGATGGGGCAAAGCAGGGAACATATTCATACTCTGGCGTGGTCTGAAATGAACCCACTTGACTGGCCATTTCCAAGACACTCCCTGCTCCAAACTCTGACTTCCCTCTCAAATCAGACAGAACAAATCAAACACTTACTGGACTGATCATCAGGCATGGTGAAGAGCACACATCCTCACTCCTGCATTTATCTCAGAAAGCCCTTGACAGACTAGCCATTCTTGGCAAAGTCAGTGCTGGTTATGAATCTTGCATAGATTTTTTAACTTTTTTTTTTTGTAGTAGTAGTAGTAGTAATTTATTCATTGTCTGTGTGTAATTTGTTTTAGATCTGTGAGAAGCTGGCATGTATAAATGCATTACTTTGTGTCTTATGCAAAAATAAGTGCAGAAAATTTACGTCTCCCTCACGAATCCTTTATCTGTACTCTTTCACCCCGCTCCAGTATCTCATCCATCTCTCTTCCCTTTTCTCTCATTTCTCTCCTTAAATGGTTTGATGCTTTAATCACCTCCAGCTGTGAAAGGCAGATGAAAGACAGACGCAGGCAGTCATGGAGGGATGAGAGGAGGAGAGAAAAAGGAAACCCAACCCCTCTGCCTGTCAACACTCTTCCCTCTTGTAATGCAACATTACCATTCCTCTGTTTTCTGACTAGGCACTTGCACTTTCCACCGTCCTGCACCAAAATGACAGATATAAACGAACAGGCCCACCTAAATGACAGGTATAAATGCACAAGGCCACCTAAATGACAGGTATAAATGCATAGGGCCACCTAAATGGCAGGTATAAACGTACAGGGCCACTATTGTGTTAGGACCACAGGAGCTCTGGAGACTTACATTTCCTGTTTGTGTCCTCAGTCTTCTGAGGTTGTTTGCAGCTCTAACATAACACTATAGACCACATTATTGTACACATTATTTGGGGCCATCAAGCTCTGTTCTGCTCCAAAGAGCAGTAGAGAGAACTGTTAAGATCAGTAAAGAGGTGCAGAGAGTACTGATATGAACAGTAAAGAAGAGGTGTTAAAAACAGTAAAGTTTAGAGAGAGCTGTTAAAAACAGTAAAGGAGAGTAGAGAGGACTGTTAAGAACAGTAAAGGAGAGCAGAGAGAACCGTTAAGAACAGCAGATGAATACTGCCTCTGACCCTAAGCAAAAAGGACTTAACATGATCAGAGCATTTGAGCACCATCCTGGAGGCCTTCCATGTTGTTTAGCAGCTGGCTGAAAGAAGAGAGAGGACAGTTGGGAATGATTTTCATATTGACTGGACAATGACTAATGATGGAAGTTCTGGCCAGAAGTGCATAACTCTGAGGCTTTGGGACAGAGTACAGCTACAGCATGTAAGGGATGAATACAGACACTCACTGCGTTTGATAGACACATGATGTTACACAGTGATAGGGTAATGCAGCAGGTCGGCCTGAGTGGACTTGTGGTCGGAGCATAGAGATTGACGTGTCTGGAAAAACGCTTGGGCCACGTCATGCCGATCCATTCCGCAGAAGGAACGCACTAAAATATGGTCTGTTAATCTGCTCTTCTCTGAGTGACCACTGGTCTTGGTTTGCTGAACTGATTTAAGTGCTTTATGTAAAGGACATTGTGACCCCTGAACAGTTAGGCCCTTGAAAAGGAAAATACATTTAAATTATGCAATGAAGGATGGAGAGCAGGGGCACCAGTGGATATATATGCAATGTTTATATCGTACACATAATCCCAAAAACCATGTTCTGGTGATCCTTCTTGTGATGCATCTGTGATGGACATTTCTTGCAGAGCTTTGTGTTTAGGCTCAGTTTTGACAGCTCTGCTAAAGGATGGAGGTGTTTTACATAAGTTGTCTTTATAACCACTCTCATGCTGCATGTTCACCTGCAGTGTTAGAGGTATGTGAGAAATCAGTCGAGATTGTAGAATTGGTTTTCTGTCGAGGTAAGAATGTGTAGTCATGAGATAGTGAAGTTTAGCTGTTATGCATAACACACTGCTTTGGCATGTATGCAGATCCAAGATCAGATTTTCAGTGAACCCAGTGTCACACAGTTGTCCCTTGCCAGTAAGTAAGCCAGGCCACCACAAGAATCTCAGTAAATCAACATCCTCATCAGGAATCCTGACTTGGTGGAACATTCCCTCGATGTCTGCCATCACAGCTACAGGTTCCTGTCGAAATCTGAGATTTACACCCAACAAGGTGTTCGTAAGGCCTGGACCTTGCAATAGCTCAAAGACATTCAAAGAAATGCTTTCAAAAAGGAGGAGGTACAGTCGAAGACCACATGGATTGTCTGTTTTCTTTCATGGTAGACACCGTAGTGAGGGATATACCACAGTCTTCCATCATTCCAGAGGAGATGTTCCTCAGGCACTCTTTCTGTATGTCCTTTAGCCAGGACGTCATTCATAAAGCTGATATAGTCATTCCGAAATGCTTCATCTTTCTGAAATCTTCTCAGAAGATTTAGCGCTCTCTGCTCTGCTATTTTCCTGTTATTAGCTAGGCAGATGTTATCCTTGCGGAACGGAAGTCGTGTCACGTAGTGGCCACCCTTTTTCATGATGGAGTTGTCAACAACTAAAAATTTCTTGTCCTCAAATGAATATTCTTGCTTCTCATTGTAAGCTATCTCTGAGAAGTCCTGATTGAATTGTTGAACCAAAAGGTCTTCCAGTTTAGCCACAGAGATCCTACTGGACATTATTCGTTCTCGGCCATGTTCATCTGCAGGTGCAGTTCTGCTAAGAGGTCCGTTAACGAACCATCCAAGACATGTCTGCACTGCATATGGTCCATCCTCTTGACTGTTAATGACCTTCAGTGGCTCCATTGCCCCAATCAACAGATCGACACCTGCTCTAATGGAGCTTAGATGAACATCTTTCAAATAAGGCCATCCTCTTATGTCCTCCTCTGTTTGGATGTTCTCCTGGCTAACAGGAATGGTGCTTTGCATGAAGACCTCTGGAATCTCTATGAAATTATTGCTATCCAGGCTGCTTACTTCCAGTCCGCTCAATCTATAGGTTTTCACAGGTTTTTCATGGCCCATTGTTCGGACTAGGACCTCGGTTTTTCTGCCTCTAACAAGCAACTGGTCCATTAACTTCTCAGTGCAGAAAGTTGCGGAACTTCCGGGATCCAGGAACGCGTACGTTTCGATGACACGGCTACCTTTGGCTGCCTTCACTTTTACAGGTAGGATCGCTAATTTACAATCCAATGTGCGGGTCCCTCTATGTTCTGTGGACACCATAGCAATGGTGACAGGATTGCTGCTTTTAATGGCTGTGCTGCCATTGTCTCTCTTAGCTGCCATGGGTGTTCTTATGTCCCCTCCAGTGCCCTCAGGTGAAACTTTCTCCATATGTAGAACAGTGGGGTGTTTCTTGTTACAGGAATGACAGGTAAGACGCTTCTTGCGTGTTTTACTTACATGTCCTTTGATAAGACAGGCAAAGCAGAGTCCATGTTTTTTTCAGAACATCGATTTTCTCCTTGTGGGGAATCTTTAATATTAAATGGCAAGATTCCATTACATGATCTCCACTACAGAAAAGACAAGGGTTGAGAGAGGCAGCTCTGTTATTGACTGTACTGATGCTTTCTAGCTTGTTTTCTTTTTCCTTGGTGTTGGATCTTATGTTGATTTCAGTGTTGGCAACAACGGGTCTTACAGCAGTGACAAAACTTTTCTTACAGCTGGATTTCAAGTGAAGCAGTTCTGTTCTGGATTTTATTATTTTCGTGCTCCCAGCCGGATCTTGGATGTCCCCGAAGACAGGATCTTGAATAATCTTAGCCTGTCTTTCTATAAACTTAACCAGATCATGGAACCTGGGTCTTTGCTGTGTTCGTTCTAGTATGTCATATACCGCTGATCTCCATTTTTCTCTAAGTTTATAAGGGAGCTTCAAGACAATCTGTTTCATATTGGACGGCAAGTCAAGTTCTGTCATGTACGGAAGATCCTGGGCTACGTTACAACAACTTCTGAGATAAAGGGCATAGCTGTGAAGTGCCTGTCTATCATTTGTCCGAATGGTGTTCCAATTTAATGCCTTTCCCATGTAGGCAGTAGTGATTTTGAAATCAAAGTGATGTTTAAGTAGGCGTTTTGCTTCAGCATAACCTATTTCAGCATCCATATGGAAACAGCTTCTAACCAGTTCCTTTGAGTGTCCAGAGGTGTACTGCTCCAAAAAGTACAGTCTGTCTTCATTACTGCTGGTTCTATCCTCTATGTTATGCTTAAAAGCTTGCATGAATAACAGAAAGGTAAGAGGGTTGCCATCAAACACAGGTATTTCCCTTTTTGGGAGTGAGACCTGTTTTTGTTGCATTGCAAGCAGGTCTGCTAAGTCACATTGCCTTCACATGATGGACATGAGATTATGGTTTTCCACTACTTCGTCTGTAGGAGCGTATTGTTGGGCAAGAAATTCTGTTGTTCATGAATGGTTCTCTGCAATGGTGGTTTATGTATAGTTCTCAGGTCCACAAAATCCAGAGATGATAGACCTGCATTTGTTCTGCTTAATGCAGGCAATTTTGGCTCCAGGTGCTTTTCTAAGACAGGTGGCTTGTCTTCCAAATGCCTTTCAACATATTTGTTCATTCCATCTGCAGGTTTAGAAGATCTTGTTGAACTGCATTCAGAATTTATTTCAAAATGTTCCAAAACTTTTAATTTGGCATCCGTAGCAGCAAGATCTGCATTCAGTTCCAGTGATTGCATTTTAAATTGTAACTGAACCTTTTCCATTTCCAGTGCATGTTTACTTTTGAGAACCTCAGCTCAGGCCAGCAGAGCAGCTTTGTCCGCAGCAATTTTTATATGTGCTGAAGATAAAGATGATGCACATGAACTGGTCTTTGATATTTTTGATGCCTTTGATTTGATTGAATGTTTTGATACATTTGATACGCTGTCATGTGGATCAACAAATGTGTGTAGGTCAGAGTGACATTTTAACCATGCATCAGCTTCATCGAGACATTAATTAAAGGTAACCTCATACAAGGTAACCTCATACAAAAGGTAAAGCTCATACCAGTGAAGTGTTTCATTTTCTCTCAAATCATCTGCCAACAACTTCTGAACTGACTCATGAACAAGTTTAAATTCATTCAGCACTTATTGGAACTCAACAATACTTTCTTTCACATTTTCGACACCAACATCACCTTGAATAATTGCTTTAATCTCATTCATTTTACGAGTACACACCCCAAGTTTGCCTCGGCGCGTCGCGCTGAGTGCTTTAAGGCACATCCATTTCAGCACTTTCATGTTCCTCAGTCATCATTTAATACTTTGTAGTTTTATTTCTGTGTGTGCAGCGATTTACTTCGTGTGATTTTATCCAACACTTGTTCCAATTATCGTCGATATTTCATCTGTGCATTTAGCGGTCCTGTGTTCGTTTATTGGTTCAGTATTTCAAGCATGAATCGCAAAAACTTTTTAAGTTGATTCTTTGCTTACTGAGCATTAATTGCAACAACACCAGTCTCACTTTTCAGTTCGAAATTTCAAACAATGATTTCTGTAACATAATCACTCCGTTGTGTAGATTGCTCTCTAGGCCTCATCAAACATTTCGAAACATTTGCATAATGTTTGATTGTGAACCAGGGTCAGAAAAGAACTCAGCTCTGAGCAACTTGTTCAATGCATCTGATGGGTTACTCACGATGGGTTACTTAACTTCATGTAGTGGCCTTCCAATGCCACTTCTGAGGGCGGTTAAATTCAGTCGACACGTATTCTTATTTTATGTGGGTTTATTTACAATAACAGAAGAAACAGCACAACGGGATCTCAAAAGAATTTCGTATTTGAATTTGCACGCTTGTATATACGTGGTCAAAAAACTGTTTGCCTTTACGCCCGACCTGTGCCACCTGTTATTCTGACCTATATAGAACAATTTAATAGTTCACGCTCTTTTAATGGTTACGTTAAACTAAATGGCCAGGCAAGACGTCATTTATGAATATTCACCAAAACATAAAAATTAGTTCAGTGATCATGATAATTACTCGGCATGTACCCAGCAAACACAATATTTCAAAAGTTCAAAATGGCTCCAACAGTTTGTTTGTCTGTTTTGTTGTTGTTTTAGATGCCACTGGTCTGGTTTTAAAAGCCAGGATTTACTTAAAGTTCAAAAAATAATTGTAGATTTTTGATCATTTTAAGATTAAACAGTTGAGAAAACCCATTGCATATTTTACAGCTCAAAAAAGCCAGTAGCCTTCTTAAGAATCATTATCTTAAAGAGCTATCGTTTAGTGTGTGTGTGTGTGTGTGTGTGTGTGTGTGTGTGTGTGTGTGTGTTTGTGTGTGTGTGTGCGTTTGTGTCTGTGTCTGTATGTCTGTGTGTGTGCACACACTATAATGATTGCAATTGTCACTGATTGCTCTTGTGTCTGTTAGTGTGCTAGTAGTGTGTTTAGTTGGTATGTTAGTAGTGTATTTAGGTAATGTGTTAGTGGTGTGTTTAGTGGGGATGTACAGAGAGCCCAGTATTTGTTTCTGTATTTGTTGTTGCAGCAAAATAATTTGTATTTGTATTTGTGCGAATGAAAGTGGAAATAGGTGTGACAATCCTGTTTCTGTTTTTATTACACTTCTAATTTTAGGATATGTAAGTGTTCATATGAGTGTTCCTCAGTAAACTATTATAATAATTACTACACTTAAACTATTATAATAACTATTATAAAGTATTACAATAATTATGAACACTTAAATGTAATATGGGTTTATGGTTTCTTAAACATAGCAACAAACATGTATAGCCATAAACATCACTGAAAAAAAATCATTTAAAAACTAACATTCAGTAACTAATCCACACTCAAACCAATAAACTAAACTCTAAACTAATAAATGCCAATGTGAACATTACTGCTAGAATAGCTATAAATAGCGCTCTGTTTCTGCAGTGTGGCATCTGCAACCGTATGACACACAGGCTGACTGACTGAGCGCAGTGTGTAGGTGAACTAGCTAGTAACTACACTGCCAGCTAACGTAGGCTAATCTCCTTCTCTCGGTCAAACAAACTCCGCTTCACATATTGCAGGTCCAACAGGAAAACAAAAGACAAGTAATGATATAATAAACTACCTCAGCAAATCAGTTAAGGTGGGAAAAAAAATCAAAACAAAATAGTGGCGTAGCAATGTACTATGTTTTGCCTATACTTTTAATCAGGCTGTGCTGCTCCTTTTCAGTCTATGCTCCCACTCCCCTGCTCTGTCCTATTGTCTTCCTGTCACGTCAGCACAAGCAGGCAGAGCACAAATACCCACCGCAGTCATAGTTGTGGGGAACACTAGCTTTTTTTTTCTTCCTGATAAAAAATATTTGTAAAAATATTTTTCAAAATAAATATTTGTAAAAACTCACTATGTGTGCTTTGCTGAACACCGTATTTGGATTCAGCTGCACCCCTAGTGTTTAGTTAGTGTGTTAGTAGTGTGTTTAGTTAGTGTGTTAGTAGCGTGTTAAGTTAGTATGTAAGTGGTGTGCTTAGTTAGTGTGTCAGCGGTGTGTTTAGTTGTTGTGTTAGTAGTGTGTTTAGTTAATGTGTTAGTGATGTGTCTAATTAGTATGTTAATGGTGTGTTTAGTTAGTGTGTTAGTAGTGTGTTAAGTTGGCATATTAGTGGTGTGTTTAGTTAGTATGTTAGCAGTATGTTTAATTAGTGTGTTAGCAGTGTGTTTAATTAGTGTGTTAGCAGTGTGTTTAGTTAGTGTGTTAGTAGTGTGTTTAGTTAGTGTGTTTAGTTAGTATTTTGGTGGTGTGTTTAGTTAGTGTGTTAGCAGTGTGTTTAATTAGTGTGTTAGCAGTGTGTTTAGTTAGTGTGTTAGTAGTGTGTTTAGTTAGTGTGTTAGCAGTGTGTTTAGTTAGTATTTTGGTGGTGTGTTTAATTAGTTGTGTTAGCAGTGTGTTTAGTTAGTGTGTTAGTAGTGTGTTTTGTTAGTGTGTTAGCAGTGTGTTTAGTTAGTATTTTGGTGGTGTGTTTAATTAGTGTGTTAGCAATGTGTTTAGTTAGTGTGTTAGTAGTGTGTTTAGTTAGTGTGTTAGCAGTGTGTTTAGTTAGTGTGTTAGCAGTGTGTTTAATTAGTGTGTTAGCAGTGTGTTTAGTTAGTGTGTTAGTAGTGTGTTTAGTTAGTGTGTTAGCAGTGTGTTTAGTTAGTGTGTTAGTAGTGTGTTTAATTAGTGTGTTAGTAGTGTGTTTAGTTAGTGTGTTAGCAGTGTGTTTAGTTAGTATTTTGGTGGTGTGTTTAATTAGTGTGTTAGCAGTGTGTTTAGTTAGTGTGTTAGTAGTGTGTTTTGTTAGTGTGTTAGTAGTGTGTTTAGTTAGTATTTTGGTTGTGTGTTTAATTTGTGTGTTAGCAGTGTGTTTAGTTAGTGTGTTAGTAGTGTGTTTAATTAGTGTGTTAGTAGTGTGTTTAGTTAGTGTGTTAGTAGTGTGTTTAGTTCTTGCAGTAGTCTAAGATCTCCCAACTCCCTCCCCCCTTTTCCTGATCTGCTTCTGCCACAGGGAGGGCTCTTGGTGGGGTGTGTCATATGTCAGAAACACTCGAAATGTCAACCCCTAATGAATCCCTGGGGAAAGCTGCTTTTTGCTGGAGTTCTGGACGGATGAGGGAGAAGGCAATGGGAGGCATGCAGTCTGCCCCACTGAAAACCCTCACCTCTCTGAAGTAAAGCCAGGACCATAGAGAGACGGAGAGAAAGAGCCATAGATCTGTAATAATAGCTATAATAATTCAGTGCCTTTACTCCACATCCACTTACACCATTCACTCTCTTCCCTTTTCTTTTTTACTCTCTCCTGTCTTTCTCATCTCTTTCCTCTCTGTTTCCTCAAGCTCTGTTTCCCCATATAGATTCAGAATGGAGCAGCTTTCATGGTTTCACATCTGTCATTGTCTATGACATACACTGTCCCAGCTCTTTCAAAACAAAGACATTGTTCAAAGAAAGTTTGCCACTGAACATTTAAGCCAGATCAGGAGACGTAGCCAGAGACAGTGTTCACTGGACTGTCAAATTGGAGAGGATCAGGTTAGTCTAGTAGGACCACTACATTGGTTACAGTGCATGGGTAGTGGGTTTTCTGGCTTAGAAAAGCATGGGCAGTTAACTTCATAGCAGGGTTAGTTTGACTTGACTTGTGTGAATAGTCATTAAACCATAACCCATGCTTTACATACAGTCTCACGAGCCTCTCAGGGTCCAGACCTATAACTTTTCTGCCTTTTTTTCACTTTTGGGGGTTATTTTGCAACACTGATATGCTTAAGGCCAACAGTCTTGACACTTGTTCCCAAAGCCTTGATTAGTATTAGACTGAAGGGCACCTTACAAAACTTTAGGCCTTGCAGACCCTCTGGAAACTGGACTGGACACAAAGCGTTTGACTGAGGTTTGACCAACCCGCAAAATCTAGTCTCAAGCCCCCAGTACTGGTAGGTTTCCTTACAGCTTTATCAGAGCAGTGAATGCAGAGGGGGAAATATCTGCTTCTCTCATTTGCTATAAATAGAAGCCTGCTCCTCCATGCTCTTCCAACCTCCTAACTACACTCAGCAACCACAGAGGAACCCTGGAACAGCCACAACCTCTGACACATTACCAAAAACCTAGAGGGCAGAAACATAGGAATCCTGAAGCTTTACAGCAGAAAAAAGAGTAGGCTGGAATGGTGGCTGAACCACAGGGCACCACTGTTGTCTTTGGATGACTCTGTCTTGTTTTACAGTCTATGGAGCACCTAGCCAAATTCTTCTCCCTCCACCCGTATGAGGACTCCCACCATGTCTCTGTCGTAGGATCAGAGTGTGGATGAAGAGAGACTGGATTCATGCTGAATTCAGCATTCCTTCTCTCTTTTTGGCTCTCCAAACGAGGACAATTGTTTTTGACAGATAGACTATATTGGGTAGAAAGAGTCAAGCATCTATCTAAAAGTGAGGGGTATTAGTATGACACCGCTATGAAGGCAGACAGTGGGAAGAAAGTGTTCTATGACCCAAAGGCTTTAGATGAGTGATTTAATAGACAGTATATATCCATCATCATCATCATCATCATCATCATCATCTATGTATCTGTTTCTCTCTTCCCTCCCTCACCCATCCCTCTCTCTTTTTCACACACACACACACACACACACACACAGAAAAGGAGAGGGGAGAGAGAGAGAGAGAGAGAGAGAGAGAAAGAGAGACCGCACCCGTTTGTGTACACCCTTCAGGGCCCAGAGGCTGCTGAAAAGACAGTCAGTAAGTCAGTTAGTATGATTTCTACCACTGCAGCACATTTTAAAACATGCTCTTAAAATCATGGGCTTGCGTTTCTCCAGAGCTTTCCCCCCAAATGTACTATATCCACATTTTTGGGTCGATGGAAAAGGAAACACAAAACCTTATTTTCAATTTCTGCTTTCAGTCTTCTGTCTCTTAGCAATCAGGTGCTAGATTACTGTGAGCTCATTTTTCAATTTTCCTATCATAAATGTGTAATGTGGCTATTGTCTCAATGCCAAGAGTTTTTAAAGGTGGTTTGCCTAGTAAAATAAACATCTCATGCCTCGTTCTGAGGCAAATGGAAAGCGACATGGAGCTGTGTTTTGCCATGTATAGATCTTTCACTCAGTAACTACCATGAACGGGTCAGTCGTTGAAAGGAAATATTTTTCTTAGAGTGCTGCTAAGTGAACATTTTTGTTTGAGGGTACCGAGGTCTATGTAACCCTCAGCTACTCTCCTCTCTTTCCTTAAATGCACCAGGCTTTTCACGCAAAACGGCCTTGTCCATGAAGCAGATCCCTGGTCAAACCACCATGCAATGTTTCCCACTTTGGTGCCTCAGAGCTCTAATGGTTTAGGCTCACTGGTGTCCAACTTCTGTCACGCTAGCATTAGAGGAATAAAGCAGAGTAGTCCAGTATTTATTAATATCTTATTCCCTACTACACTGTAAAATATTTGACAAAGCTCAAGGGGCACTTTTTTAAGATGTAACATCTCTGTTCATTTTGAGCTCCCAGCCCCTGTTTTCCTGTCGTTTATTTTTCCTTTGTTCTTTTCTGTTGCTTCTGCCAGGGCTTGAGCTCTCTGGCTCCAGTGCCCATCTCTGATTGGCATCAGGTTATTCTCAGATAACCGCCCTCTTCTCCGACAATAATCCCACAATGTTATTGGTAATATGTTGAGATCAAGGCTTTGAACCGGTTCAAGGAACTCAAACGAAAACCAGAAACAATCGATATTTCGCTAGGAACAAAAACAAAACCAGAAATGTTATATTTTTTAATATTCTGGAATAGAAACATTTACTTGAAATAACGGTAATCCGTTATTAATGTTATATTTTTCATTCTTTTATTTATTACAACAAATTAAAATATGTTCTGCTCGCTATAATTTTGGTGCAGAGTTTACTTCCTGTCTTCCTCTGAACGTCACTCACGTCTTCAGATAGCAGACATAAATTTGCCAGCGACACACGGTGATATAGCGTGGAAGTGAAATGTGGTGTGATCTCCCTGTTTGCAACCAGAGGAAGTAAATATGCTATGCATCTTATAAAATGGTCTTAGACATTGACTTCATCAATATTTGATAGATAGACTACCATGTAAAGAAAACTAATGTTCGAAATAGCTAGCTAGCTCCAGTTAGGCTAAACATAATGTGCATAGTTGGAGACAGCTATACTGTTATACTGTTTTGACCATAGAATGTTACTGTACCTGGTGTAAGTCTCAAGAGGTTTTAAAAAGGTGACTTCGTGAGATATATGTTATTGTCGGTTGGACCTCTACTTGTACTCCAGGTTGATTCGGAGTGTTCCTGTGAATAAAATAAGAAGTTTATCATTATTCATGACAACCTGTCAATGAAACTACATGGTGTCAGAAGCAGGATATCTCCCGGTGTGACCGGGTTTCTCGGAAAACTCATCTGAGCCGGTAAGAACAGTAAAACAGTTACCGCTCTGTCAAGCCCACATGAAATTGGCAGATGGATTCAGACGTCCAGACCCTCTAGTTTCTGATGGAAATGTGGCAAACTGGTGCAAATTTGAATGTGAATATGAAATATTCATTGCTGCTGCACACAATGATAAACCTGCCAAAACCATAGCCTATACTCCTCAATCTTGCAGGACCCGAGGCTATAGAGAGAGAGCTGTCATTCACTTATACACCTGGGTCGGTGGACGAGATCATCATGCTGGTGGAGTCCAGAGAGGATCCTGAATGCCTGTAAAAGAAATTCAAAGAGATATGTGACCCAGAGACCAATGTAATAATGCAGAGGCATAACTTCAATACCAGATATCAAAAACCTGGTGAAGCTATTGAGGCATATGTGATTACATTTAGGAACCAAGCTAAAACCTGTAGCTTCGGTGCATTACAAGATGTGCTCATACGAGACAGATTGGTTTGTGGCATTAGCAGAGACAGTGTCAGACGTGCCTTGCTTAAAGAGACTGACCTCACACTTGGTAAAGCTATATGCATTTGCCAAATAAGTGAACTCACTAAACAACACAGTAAAGCCCTCTCTGCACCAAAACACGGGACAACTGCTGCCAGTGTAGATGCTGTGCAAATAAAATGAAGCAGCAAATTCAAGGGTAAAATGAAACACATGACAAATCAGAAAATCCAGCAACAACAATTACAAGCTGCAAAAATTGTGGAGGCACCCACCCAGCCAAATGGGAATAATGTCCAGCTTTTGGACAACATTCTCACAACTGTAAGAAGCACAACCACTTCAAAAAGCAATGCAGATCTGCAAGACTGAGCAAATCAAGCAGACAGGTGAATCAGCTGTCAGCTGAAACAGATTCAGACAGTAATGACACAATTACCATTGAAGATCTGTCATTATATGACGACAATGACATAAAAGAAGGACATTGCTTTGTAACAGTTAATGACAAAACTCTTAAACTGAAAGTAGACGCAGGGGCCAAATGTAAAGTTATTTCCCTAGACACATACAAAGTCATTAGGTCATTAAGCACACTGAAACATTGTACTGGCCACATAAACAAGTTAGACTTGTTGCTTTTGGCGGAGCTATGATCAAACTGTTTGGCGCAATAACTCTACATTGCAAGCTAAGCGAGCAGCCATACAACCTGCAATTTCAAGTTGTGATTGAAAGTGTACAATCCATTCTAGGCCTGCAGGATAGCCTAAGGATGAAACTGGTTAACTTTAGCCGAGGGGTACACCACATAAAAACTGTTAAAGATCAAACTCTATCGCAGAGAGTGTTTCAGGAATATGCAGATCTGTTCAGAGATGACATTGGCGACTTACCTGCGACTTACTCGATGAAAGTAAATCCAAGTGTGACACCAGTTGTTAACCCCTCATGGTGCGTCCCTGCAGCAATGTAGGAAAAGATGAAACAAGAGCTTCAGAGAATGCAAGCTCTAGGAGTGATCAAGCCTGTGGATAAGCCCACAGAATGGGTCTCCAACATGGTTGCCACGCATAAAAAAGAGACTGATGACGTGTGCATAGAGCCAAGAGCATAGAGCCAAGAGACTTAAACAAGGCATTAATGTGCTCTCACCATCCCATGCGCATGATGGAAGAGCTAGCAGCACAGATGTCAAGTGCTACTATCTTCTCCGTCCTCGATGCTAAAAGCACCTTCTGGCAAATCAAGCTGGATGACGCCTCATCTCTCTGCACAACATTACACCTTACAATTCCTGAAAATGCCATTTGGAATTAACAGTTCCAGTGAAGTTTTCGAAAGAGCGATGGAACAAATATTTGCTGGATATCCATGCGCATAATTGTGAACGACATAATCATTGGTGGCAAAGGAATTGAGGAGCATGACAAGAACCTAAAAAAAGTGTTGTATTACCAGACAGGTAAAGCTCAGACTCAACCCAAAAAAGTGCAAGTTCAGGCTCAAGGAGGTGAGCTATGTGGGACACATATTCACAGACAAAGGGCTTAAAGTGGATCTAACAAAAATCACAGTAATTATTGAATTTCCAGAGGACAAGACAGCACTCCAACATTTCCTTGGGATGATTAATTACCTAGGCAAATTCATCCCAAACATAAGTGAACTGTCAACACCACTACGCCAACTGTTGGACAAAGATGTGGTTTGGAGCTGGATGCAACATCAATAGGATGCTTTTGACAAACTCAAAACATGTCAGCAGCCCACCTGTGCTTCACTATTATGACGTAAAAAAAAAACAGTGACTCTCACCTGTGACGCATCCCAGCATGGTCTAGGAGCTGCCTGCCTCCAGCATGGCAAACCTGTGGCATATGCATCACACATGCTGACCCAAACAGAGACAAGGTACGCACAAATAGAGAAAGAGTTACTAGCAGTGGTTTTCACCTTATGACTACATCTATGGCAAACCAGTTGTAATTGAAACCAACCACCAGCTTTTGGTCACTATCCACAACAAGCCCTTCCATACAGTCCTAGCACACCTCCAATGCATGATGTTAAGACTGCAAAAATTGAACTTGACTCTCATCTACAAAAAGGGAAAACACCTCTACCTGGCCAATAGCCTTTCACGCACACCAAGGCGTGATGTCTGCCCCCAAAAAGAGGAACAGCAAGAGTTTGAGGTAATGACGGTTCAGCTGATATCTCCGCAGCGGTTTGAAGAACTCCGCGAGCACAGAGCTGCAGATGCCACCCTCCAGACACTCACCTGCTTCATTCAGAATGGATGGCCAAGATGTGTATGCAGTGTACCTGTAGAGGTGAGACCATTTTTTAGTTTCCGTGAGGAGCTCACTGTTGAACACAACATCATCATGAAAGGAAGTAGAGCGGTTATTCCCACATCGCTGTATTCTGAATATTTGAAAGCATTACACAAGGGACACCCAGGTGTGGAACCTACAAAGAGAAGGGCAGGGGAAGTGTATTCTGGCCATCAGTAAATGTTAACATTGAGAGTGCCATTCAGGTTATGCAGTATCAGTAACAGCCTTAAGCCCCACCAACAAAAAGAACCACTAAAATTACACGCAGTTCCTCATCTGCCCTGTTCTGTTGTTGCCACAGACATATTTGAATGGAACAGCCACCATTATCTTGTGCTTG